>NC_067220.1:4209742-4317242 GCF_019924925.1 Ctenopharyngodon idella
CAATTAATTCTTCTTAAAGTTAATAATAAAACCAACTTTTATTTTTACTGAAACTTTCATGCAATAAATGCAACTTAAAATGCATGAAGGAAATTTTGCAAAGACTGAACTGTTCAAGTCTAAAATAACAGCACAATAAAGTCATGCATGAAAACACACGGAATAAAACTCGGAACTCTCTGCGGTGGGAAAATGTTTGTTTGGGGGCTGATTCCTGATTTCCTGTCTGTCTTTCAGGTAGTTTGAGGTCTCACTGACATGTTGAGACGCATCGAGCAGCCGCTCTGACTGTCTGTGTGTGTGTGTGTGTGTGGCAGTGACAGAGCTGTATCAATGAAAGTGTGTATGAATGAATCCTGTGTGTGTGTGTGTGCGTGTGTGTGTGCGTGTGGTGTGTGTGTGTGTGTGTGTGTGTGTGTGTGTGTGAGACAGAGGTGTGGCTCTCACTGTCATAAACTCGTGCTGCTTTCTGGAGTGGCGTCACATTCATCAGGAGACGCCGAGCAGGTAAAACTCTCTCTCTCTCATCAGTAACTTTATTATAATGCCGCATGAATGTCTTCATGATCATGTTAATCTGAAGTCAGCTTTATTTCTCTAGTGCGTTATACAGTACAGATTGTTTCAAAGCATTGATAGTGTTAGTAATAGTTGTAGCTGACGGCTGCTGTGCGAGTGTCTGTCATTCTGTCTTGTGTTGATATGAGGAGAAGCCAGTCATTTCACTCAACATCAAGCCTAACATGATCTTAAAAACAAAGCTTCTTTATGAGCATTGATTGTTTCATGAAGAAACTTTAACATCCATGGAATCTTCCCACAAAGAGTGTGCAAAAAAGTTCTTTACAGTGGAAACAGGTACTTAAGGTCTCACTACACACTAAGAAAAACATGGTTCTCTTAAGAACTGATCACCAAACGCTTCTTTGGGGAAACAGAAATGGCTCTTTTATGGCATCGCTGTGAAAACCCTCTGTTGGAAGCTTTATTTTTAGTGAGTGTAGTCAGAAGTGTCTTATGAAGACATTTAAACACTATTTGAAGGACTCATAAATCGACAGATCATGATCTGCTCTCAATCTCCTGACGTCAGCAGGTTTGTGTGAGCGTTATATTCAGTACAGCTAGTAAATATCATTATCATCTTAGTATAAACCATTGAGTCTATGAGACACTGTGTTGTGTGTGTGTGTTTGTGTGTGTTTGTGGGAGGTTGTGGGTTCATGCCAGACTGTGTGTGTTTGTCTGTTTTCAGAGAACTTCTGGCAGACAGTTAAACCTGTTTTCATCACAAATCACACACACACACACACACACACACACACACACACACACACACACACACACACACTCCAGCTGTCAACAGATCTTTACAGCTGCAATCTTAAGTCTTCCTGTACGTATAAATGCACACACACACACACACACACACACACACACACACACACACACACACAGGTTTGTTTTGCTATCTTAGTGAGGACTCTCCATAGACGTAATGGTTTTTATACTGCACAAACTGTACATTCTCTCCCCTACACTACCCCTACTCCTACACCTACCCATCACAGGAAACTTTCTGCATTTTTACATTTTTTAATAAAACATTGTTTAGTATGTTTTTAAAGCTATTTTAAATTATGAGGACTCATGAAATGTCCTCATATTTCACGTTTACATCGTAATACCAGTGTAATACCCATGACATTATACAAATTTGTGTCCTCATAAATCACGAAAACGCGCACGCACACACACACGCACAAACTATAGTACTTCTGAAATTCAGATGTGTCTATCAAGTTTGAACATGTTTACTTAGTGTGTGTGTTTGTGTGTGTGTGTGTGTGTGTGTGTGTGTTTGTGAATATTTGCAAGTTCTGAATGTTTGAAAATGTCCTCACAAATATGATAAAACACATAAGACTGACTCTAGTGACATGTGAAGAGCTCCTCACTGAAAGGCTCATCGGTCGAATCATGATTCAGTCTGAAATCAGCAGGTTTGTATGAAGCTCGTTTCTGTCACGGAATTAAAAAAAACAAAACATAATTGCTACTTTTTTATCTCACAATTCTGACTTTTTTTCTTGCAATTGTGAATTTTTTTTATTCAGTGTCAGAGACAAACTTCCACAGGTTCATGTGAAGGGAAGGATCAGGTTTTGTGGTGGTTTAGGGATTTATACCATTGCGTCCATGAGCCGTCCTCACTAATAAAGTGAAACCAGCGAGTGTGTGTGTGTGTGTGTGTGTGTGTGTGTGTGTGTGTGTGTGTGTGTGTGTGTGGTTAGAGCTGAGGTGTGTGTTTTGAGATCACAGATGCATTAAGGTGGCGTCTAACTTGTCGACTCAAAACAACTTAATTGTGGTTGGTGAGTCTCACTTGGTGCTGAAATCTCGCCTTCTTCAATCCGATCCGGAATGATTCTGCCTGATTAAACCCGCATCTCAGATTCCCGTTCTGCTGCTGTAACCGACTCAATCAGGACGTGAGGATCTTTACACTTTACATTGAACGTGTTTATGTAGAACGCAGCTTTAGTGAGAAAGAAACAAGTCAGTGCAGGTGAACTGGATGATTGTGTTTGTGTTTTGAACTGAAAAGTTTGGTTCACATCCGAGCAGAACAGTGTGAAAGAAGCTCACTGGTCAGCGAGAATTGATTTCAGACACTAGATCTAGACTAGCAGGTGTTATTATGGCCGCGCCAACTCCCTGGGATGATGTAAAAGAAGCTCAGATGTGTATTAGAGGTTGGTGCGTTCATGCGGCTTTGCAGACGCTGACAATCAAACCGCGGCTTCGCTCACCCGGAACACAGAGGCAGCACTTCCAGTCGTCTTTCTGTTCTGATCAAAACTTCATTTGCAGAAAGAGAGCGGGACAAACAGTCTCAAAGTACAAACAACAATGAATAAAATGTGCACAAAAATAAATAAATGGACAAACATGAGAAAATACAACCGCCTAAGTTGTGCTAGAGCAGCAGTACTATCGGACCAGGACTGTAATGGCACTGTGCACGCAATGACATATGACAGACTAACAGATATTAACTCTGAGTTTATGTGTTTCTACTTCCAATCTGCAGTTAAAGCAGCTGACAAGATATTTATTTTAACCAAATTTTGCCTCGTCTTTGCCCACGTCTCCTTCATGAAGAAAGTTCAAGATGGTGGTTCAAAAATGTTGATTATAAAGCAATAGTGTCTTGTACATGAATTGTCATGTGACTAACGACGGCAGAATCATTGATGAATCATTCAGAATGATCTGTTTGTGTGTGTGGTTTTCTGACTGTGGTGTTTTGTGCGTTCGCAGGTGATATCAGATTCCCATCCACAGTCATGTGGTGATACGATCTCTCTCTCACACACTCACACACATCATGGCGCATCCGTACGACCCCTGGTTGCGCGCTGGGCCGCCGCAGGACGAGGTGAGCGTGTCCGGCTGGTGGGACGTGCACACTGGAGCCGCGGCTGGCTGGATGGACCTGCAGGGGGCGGGGCTGGGGGCGGGGCCAGGGCAGGGCGGACCCATGAGCTCCTACACAGCCGACCCTCAGATGTGCTGCCTGCCTCCCTCCGGCTCCGCCCACTCCGGCCTGCACTTCCCCCCTGAGGGCTTCAAAATGGAGCCGTTGCCGCAGGATCTGCTGCCGCTCCCGCAGGCCTCGTCGTCCTACTCCTCGGAGGAGCCGCAGGACACAGCAGGGGGCTTCTGCACGGCCGAAGTCGCAGCGACGCGCTGGTGGTCGGGCTCCCGGTCAGGCCTCCTGCCGCTGTCCCAACTGTCTGAGCGCCGAGTCCCTGGGAAACAGCAGCGGCAGCAGCGACGGCAAACGCAAACACCTGCACAACTGCCACATCCCCGGCTGCGGGAAAGCCTATGTGAAGACGTCGCACCTCAAAGCGCACCTGCGCTGGCACAGCGGCGACCGGCCTTTCGTCTGCAACTGGCTGTTCTGCGGCAAGCGCTTCACCCGCTCGGACGAGCTGCAGCGCCACCTGCAGACGCACACCGGCGCCAAGCGCTTCGGCTGCAGTTCCTGCCCGCGTGTCTTCCTGCGCGCCGACCACCTGGCCAAACACGTGCGTGTGCACGAGTCGCCCTGCCAACCTGCCGAAGAGACTCACTCGGCGACGGGAAGCAGCACCGGTGCGACGTCACTGCTCAGAGTCAAGACGGAGTCAGAGAACGGCGACGAAGACACGACGAACGCCTAATCGACTCTGATAAACGAGACTCATCATTCTGAAGGCGACTGATATGAACTATATTCACATCTGTAAATGACCTGTAGAAGGTGGCATTGGCATGTAACACGTAACATAATGCTTTTATATCTTTAGTTTTATTTATATTTGTACATTTTGTGTTTCATTCTCTGTTGATTAACTTAAAGATGTTGTGTGTCGTGTGTGAGTGTTTTTGTTGCTGTAATCTCAAGATTTGTAGTGAAGATATGTCATTAGTTTGAATAAATATAAAGCATTTTGATATTTTTTCATATATGTCTTGTGAAAGTGCCATAAATACATCAAACAATAAACAGATTAGACAAAATCCAATTCAACTAACTCATTTATTTATACTATGATTGACTGTTTTTTCACTTCTTAAAATGACTACTGATATTCAGTATGAAGGTTATTTACAGAACAGATTTGAGATTAAAGAAAAAAAGATTATTATAAATAAAGTACAAATTAAATCACAAGACATTATCATACAACGGCATTAAAAAAAGGAAGAATCTTCAGCTTTGAAGCCTCCAAATCAAGCAGACTCAGATTCCTCTGTTTTCTTGAATTTCGTGAGATGTACTGTCACATTTTCATACACTTCAGGATGCTTTTGGTTATAAAACCCACACTACACACACACACAGACACACACACACACACAAACACACAGGTTGGATTGGGAATTTGAGAGGTGAATGATGACATCAGGTGTGAGGAGATTTGATTGGTTCTTACCTTCACCAGCAGGTTCAATATGATAATGAGCAGGATAAACCCGCCCCCTGCGCCAGTGCCGACGATCAGCATTTTACTGGGTGGAACGACAAACTCCGCCCTCACTGTAGTCTGAGAGGAACAGAGAGAAACTCCTCACAACCAACTTCAAATGCTGATCATCGTTAAACGATGGATGAAGGAATGAGATGTGGGTACCTGTGATTTGTGAGGGTCATCCTGCAGAATGAAGAAGAATAGTTAGAAATATGACAGAACAGTATCTGTATCTGTAATACTGAACAGTGACGTCAGTCATGAACTCAAGAGCTGCAGGTCTGTGGTGGGAATTCAGACTGACACTGACGATCACACACAGCTGCTCGTCTGTAGATCCCAGGTGAAAAAAAGTACACTTCTATAATGTACTTAAAGTGCTCTATTTTTGCGCACTAATTTTGTACTTAATATACTAAAAATTGTTCTTTAGTACTTCTTAAGATAATCTTAAGAACATCTAAGTGTACTCAATTGTGCTATTTTGAGACACCATAAAATATGAACTAAAATGTGCTTTTAATATACTATCTCTGTATTTAAAAAAATATATTTAGTTACAGATTAACTTGTAGTACACTATGGGTTTAAATGTACTATAAGTGGTAACTAAATACATTTTCTTCGCTCACCTTCAGGCCGGTTGACGTCTGGTTGTAGCGGCTTCTGTTGAAGTGGAGCTCGGCACTGATGTCGAAGACAAAATCCTCTCTGAACTCGTGGAAGGAGTGTTTCTACAGCAGAAGAATTGATTTTAGAGTTTTAGAGTTATTCAGTCTTAAACTCTTTGTTTGTCTGTGTTCGTCACTCACGCTCTCGTATTGCTTCACGTTCTGGAGAGCTGCGTGTGCCGTCAGGGTGAAGTGAACTTCTGAAGATTTCTGCAGATCAAACTGACCACACTCAAACTTCCCGCAGTGACCGTCCTGAAACACCAACACAACACTGAGAACTGAAACACTGACAACAATAAACCAGAGAATCAAATGAACTAAACAGAGATGAAATCTGTTGTGTCTTTGGGCTCCAATATTGTTTGAACACCAGTGTTTTTCTCAAAACATCTCTGCTGTGTTCAACAGAAGAAAGAAAGTCATACAGGTTTGAATGACAAGAGAGTAAGTAATGATGACAGAATGATCATGTTTTGATGAACGATCTCTTTAACAGCTTTTAAATGGGTCTATGATCTCTTACCTGTGGTTTGGTGAACTTGTATGGCACTGAAGAGTTCTGTAGAGAAGAACAGAAGATGTTCATTCAGCAAAACACATGCTGGTTTGATGGTATGATCGGATGAACGAGTGACGCACCTCCTGCATGCTGAAGGTCTGAGGGGTTAAAATCCCATATGTAGTTTCACAGGGCAAGATGAGTTTGAGCGACACCGGCAGACCTTTGAAACTCAGATTCTCCACCTGTGAACACAAACACACAGACACACAGCAATCTGATCACATCAAGCCCATATTTACCTCATACTGACACATGATGTTCACGACACAATGAAGCTGCAGATGTGTGTTTGACTCTCTGACCTTGTAGGTGATGTTGAGAGGTTTTGGACCTCTGTCCTCCAAGAGAGAAGTTCAGATTCTTCACAGAGTCTTCAGCCACTCTGACAAACACAATATAATACAACTGATAATGGTAATAACACTGTGTGTGTTTCCAATAAAGACATTAAAACAGAAAGTTAAGGAGAGGAAGACAGAACAGAGAAAGACCTATACACCGATCAGGCATAATATTATTAGCACTGACAGGTGAAGTGAATAACACTGATCATCTCTTCATCACGGCACCTGTTAGTGGGTGGATAAATTAGGCAGCAAGTGAACATTTTGTCCTCAAAGTTGATGTGTTAGAAGCAGGAAAAATGGGCAAGCGTCAGGATTTGAGCGAATTTGACAAGGGCCACATGCGCAGTCCTAAGCGCGCATCTCAGAACGCTGACTGTTTCTATATCAACCGGAGCTTCTAACGGCAGCTGCAGTGACACGATGGGCGGCCGAGGCTCACTGATGCACGTGGGGAGTGAAGGCTGGTCTGTGAGGTCCGATCCAACAGATGAGCTACTGTAGCTCAAATTGCTCAAGAAGTTAATGCTGGTTCTGATTGAAAGGTGTCAGAATACACAGTGCATCACAGTTTGTTGCGTATGGAGCTGCATAGCTGCAGACCAGTCAGGGTGCCCATGCTGACCCCTGTCCACCGCCGAAAGAGCCAACAGTGGACACGTGAGCATCAGAACTGGACCACGGAGCAATGGAAGAAGCTGGCCTGGTCTGATGAATCACGTTTTCTTTCACATCACGTGGATGGCCGGGTGCGTGTGCGTCGCTTACCTGGGGAACACATGGCACCAGGATGCACTATGGGAAGAAGACGAGCCGGCGGAGGCAGTGTGATGCTTTGGGCAATGTTCTGCTGGGAAACTTTGGGTCCTGCCATCCATGTGGATGTTACTTTGACATGTACCACCTACCTAAGCATTGTTGAGACCATGTACACCCTTTCATGGAAACGGTATTCCCTGGTGGCTGTGGCCTCTTTAAGCAGGATAATGTGCCCTGACACAAAGCAAAAATGGTTCAGGAATGGTTTGAGGAGCACAACAACGAGTTTGAGGTCTCAGATCTCAATCCAATCGAGCATCTGTGGGATGTGCTGAACAAACAAGTCCAATCCATGGAAGCTCCACCTCACAACTTACAGGACTTCAAGGATCTGCTGCTAACATCTTGGTCCAGATACCACAGCACACCTTCAGGGGTCTAGAGGAGTCCATGCCTCGATGGGTCAGGGCTGTTTTGGCAGCTAAAGGGGGACCAACACAATATTAGGAAGGTGGTCATAATGTTATGCCTGATTGGTGTAGATGTTGAGTTTTCAATCATTCAGAGATGAAGAACAGAAACAGAAGTGAAAAGTTAAATAAATGCCGCTCACAGACTGATCGCCAGATCAACGGCGAACTGAACCGGGACGCTCCTCCTCACCACCGTATCGCTGATGTTTCCATTGTTATCACTGTGAACAAACATACAGAATTTACTCATCAATGAACATGAAATGCAGTAAAGTAATCCTTAATCGCAAGTCCACATCTCTGCTGAACATTACTGATATGAAACAGCCCTGAAAACAAACACATCTGTCAAGTTCAGCCTCACTCACCTGTTAGCGGTGATCATCATCTCCATCCTGTCGGCCCAGTCGTAATCCCGTTTCACACGAAAGGTTGCCAGAAACTGAGTCTAGAAGACAGTAGAAATCACAGATGTTTGTAGCAAGGCCAAGAGAATGATTGAAATAAAATTAACCTCATTATCATCTCTCACATATTATATGTGACCTCTAGCAGGTAAAGACAGAATGGTCAGTTCTGGGGTGAACGGTCTGTCCCTTTAAGAGAAACGAGCTGAAACAGCCATTATTCTTCTGAGAATCTCCACTCATGGCGGACAGGATCCATTACTAACAGTTTCATAGGTAATTTACACATATATTCCTTTTATTTACAGATATATCTATTTCTTTTTAACAGACTTGGGAAAGACATAAATTTGGCATATATTAAATATGGCCGAGACTGGGTAGCACCGACTCTGTGACATAAATTAACGGGCAAAAATAGCACCAAAAATGAACACAAATGTCAAAAAATTCAAAATATTAGGCAAAAAAAATCCCCTGTATGAGTTTCCGAATATCAGCAAGAGTGCAAATTGACATGGATTTTACACAACAGTTAAGTAAGCAATAAGGTACGAGAGGCTGTGCTGTATCGTGAATAAGTCACGGCTGAAGGGTGTTGTTAGGCACGACGTGAGGCAGAGTAACCCCTTCAGCCATGATTTATTCACAATACAGCACTGGCCTTGAGTACCTTATTGCTTTTATAAAACAGTTACCACACAATACAAATATTAAAGCCAAAAATATGTATCAATGCAACTTTCATGAAGTAAAATCACTAAAAGCCTTCTTTCCGCCGGAAAAATTAGTCCCTGACCGTGAACAGCGACAGAAGTTACATTATTATGCCATTAGATGGCGGAAAAGACTGTCTTTATGAATGTGTCAGTCAGTAGCGAAGACTTTTACATTGAAAAGACTGAATTGTTGTGAACACGGAACAAGACGCTACTGACAAATGCTTTAACTAGCGCTGTCAGTCACGGGAAAACCCCTTAACTGTTAAAAGGACAAGATAATACATCTGACATTTAAACAAATTTTTATTATGAACATAGGACTGACCTGAAGAAAAATGCTAAATCTGAATGCAGGTAATAAACTCGCTCACTCGATCTTTTTCTCACAATACTCTTCTACATAATACAATAAGCTTCAATGAACAATATCAGTTGAGAACATACAGTTTTGTTGCTAAGAGTGGTTGCTAAGGGTGTTGTGTAGTGATACACAGAACCGTTGGGTGAAGCGGTCATAGCCGTGTTTTATCATGAATAAAACACAGCTATTGAGAATCAAGGACAGGAACTAACCATTTTATAAAATAACAATAAAATAAGTTAATATTAAGTGGCTCATATTTTAAACAAAATATTCTCAATATTGTTTATTTTTGCTCTATTTCACCAACGAATATAATACAATGTCACAAAACTGTGATTCATTCAGTAACACCGCTGTGTGTTGCCAGAAGACCCACAGCGGTGTTACTGAATAAATCGCAGTTTTGAACGAATCGATTGAATCAAAGATTGAATGACTCGCTCATCAAGACAGAGGCTGCGTCTGAAAACTGGAAAATGCTGCCTTCGGAGGACACATTTCAAGGTAGGAAGGCATCAAGGCACGTCCGAATCCAATGTTAGTTCCACTTCCTGTCTCATGAGATACCTTCATCTGATCATTTTCTGAAGGCAGCATAGATGTATCCTTCGCTGTCTTTGATATCCCATAATCCTGTGTGTTCCATTCTGTGTCAGTTGAGCTAGAAAAATAAAGATGGCATCCGAACGTTGCGTTTGCTGGTCAGTTTGTGTGTAAATGTATGTTTTTTACCAACATTTTCCAAGTTTGACGTCATTTCTAGCGAGAAATTGCTACTGTAGTAATTAAATATTTGTTTAGTCTGCTGCCTAGGATTTCAGATGCAGCCAGCGACTTGATGCCACCTACTGGCGGATTTAGTTTCAGATTTAAGAGTATCATTTATTTATTTTTTTTCCATTTCAAAGTTCTATATTGAAAATTTTATTTTAAAAACATTAATTCATTCATTTGGTAACAGCATTTTAATTTAAGTAATTGATTAAATTTAAGAATTTTACATAAAATATGACATAGCTTTAATAAGGTTAAAAAAACGTTGCCCTTAAAAAAAAGACATTGTAAGTATGAAATGTAAGGAATATGGATATATTTTTAATTTCTCTCCCTGCCCGGTGACTGTATGTGATAATTCAGCTCCTCATGCTGACGGAGATGTGAAACTAAGTGTTTCTGGATGTTTATGTTTCATTACATGAGGAAAGTTACTACAGCAATGCAGGAAACATGTTGAACAGAAAGGTGGAGTCTGTCTGTCTGTATGTCTTACCGTGGTGCCGCTGCGGTACACTGGTAGATTGATACTGCAGGTGGTTCTGTTCGTAGCCCCACTGTCACGATCACCACAGCTGCTTCGAGTCCGGCTGGGCTGTTTGTTAAACACACACACACACTTATAAAGTCCTTAAAGGCCAAATCACACTGCACCGACAGACAATCATCAATGAGGACAATCATCAGATTACAGTACGTCACTTTTCAGACATTCCAGGACACCCCCCCTCCCCCCCAGTGTGATTTGGCCTTGGATTGGAGCTATTTAGATATTTAGAAACTTCTTTGAAATCTGGTTAATTGTGTTGTCTTTTGAGAGTTTATCAGACCACTCATATTTAGTAGTGTATTTCAGCTGGTATTTTGATTTCAATGCCAAAACTATTTTCAGAAGGTTTCTTTAGTTCTTGACAGTCCTTAGTTTGACGTGTAGACAGCGGTACCTTAACGGTGTCAAATTTCGAGAGCAATAGGCCTTCTGGGTAGTGCATCACTATGCTGGTGTTGAAGGAGTCGTCACCTGGGTTGGCCAGCGATACGAGGACAGTGAACTGAGCTTGATTCATCACCAGTAACGGGTCGTTCCTGCAGAGCAAACCGAACACAAAATCTTTATCACGTTCTCATGTTTAATTAAAATCCGTAAGAATGGAAATATTCAGAAGCATTTACGATAATATTTCACATTAATATCACGTCTGATTTATTTATTGGTTGTTTCTCACATAAAACTGAAGTTCATCTTCAGATCGGCCACACAGCTGTTGTTTGAATTACAGTTCCTTTGAAACGGCACCTAGTCACATACAAAAATTTTATAGAGCTTTTGAATGTTCCAGAAACTATATACAGTAAAGCCGATGGACCTCGAGTTGACTGATATTGATCTGATATTTCTGGGCAGAGAGAGACATGAATTTAACAAACCTATAGTGTATAATTAGAGATGTCTGAAGCTCAGCTCACCTCGACATACTCCTCCGTCCTGCTGTGGATGTCAAGAATAGCCATGGAGCTTTCAGAAAACATCTTGGTTTGTGAAAAATTAATTTGTATCTTCAGAGGAGACACTGTGTCGGCAGTGCAGCGCTAAAACAAACACAATGTTTGCTGTTAAACCGAAGCTGCCATGATTGGCTGAATCTGTGATAGACAAAACGTACCTTCATGAAGATGGGGAAGCTGAAACAGGAGATCCCAGAATCCAGCAGGATGAACTTCTGCAGAGTCCTGGACGATGAATCACTCTGAACGAAGAATCCTCGATTGATTCCTCTCATCACGTCCACATTCAGGTTCAGAGAAACATTCAGGTTTTTCTTGAGAGATCCTGAGAGACATGAGAAGGTAAGACATGGAGGCCATGCTCTTCATGTGACAGAGACTCTTTGAGAAGTCATTGACGTTACCACTGCTACTGGTCCGCTCGTTCACCGTCAAACACGAAGTGAGATTAAACGCGTTAAACGCTTTGTCACCTGGGCATTCAAAGTCGATCAGACTGATTTCATTGGGACTGAAACTGAGCTGCACAGATACAGACATCACAGGCCGAGCCCTGAGAAGAGAGAGAAAAGAGTAAATAGCCAATGATACTGTGAGACTGACTGGGCCTTGGAAAACTTGACCAACTCAAACTGATAGTTTGCTAAAATCATTGCATTTATTCTCCAAACTAAAGGTTCAGTTAAAATCTGGCCACTGATGTGACTGTACTCAAACAGAGCCAGAGTTCATAAATGACACCTTGTGTTGAGACTATAAGAGAATCTTCACATTATTTTGTAAATGTGTGGTAAAATGTCCTACTTGAGCAGCACGATCCCTCCTTGTGCTCCGATCACGACATCTGTCAGATTATCATCACTCATGTCCATCTGACCGGACAGAGACACTCCAAACTGCTGCAGACTGGGCAGAACCGACTGCGCTGGGATCCGCTACACACACAGACACACACACACAGGTCTTCTGTGCCAAAGCAGTTCATCATTGTACACGCATCACTGTGAACATTTGGCTCGTCTGGGATTCTGTGTTAAACCTGACACAAACACAATGTCTGGGATTGAGGGAACTAAAGCAAACTCTCACCTGAACATGTTCAGGGTTTATTCCATGTGTCCTTTCACCCAGGTAGATGTAGACGACTCCCTCTCCTTCATTCTCAAGCGGCGCCCCGACTGCCACATCTGACAGGCTGTCTCCATTCAGGTCCTTTAGTGAAGCCAAAGATGCTGCAAATCTGCCTGTGTTTGTCTCACTCACATTCAGTGTCTTCTGCAAATACTACAGAGGGAGAAAGAGAACAGAATCTTTATTCATCAGCACATGACCAACGCCGATACTTCCATGACTTTAATATGATTCACCGGGAACCTATTATACCTGCAATCCCACTGGAGCAGGGATGGTCAACTTCAGTCCTGGAGGGCCACAATCTTGCAGAGTTTAGCTCCAATCATAATCAAACACACCTGAACCAGCTAATCAGTGTCTTCAGGATCACTAGAGCTACAGACAGGTGAGATTATCAGGGTTGGAGCTGAACTCTGCAGGACACTGACCCTCCAGGACCGAAGTTGCCCATCGCTGCATTGGAGTAACACAATGGTGATGACTAGCAAACATCCAGTCACAGGCCCTGAACATTAACCACCACATATTTTTATATGTATTACTGGAGAATGTTGTGAATCTGTCCATACCTCCTCTGATAAAGCGTAGACGTACAGCCTCCCTTCTGCCCTCGGCTGAGACTGATAAAATAACGGAGCTCCGACCAGAAGGAAATCTGAGTCTCCATCTGAGTCCAGATCCAACACACTCAGAGACGCTCCGAAATATGACCCGATCTGATGACAAAAATCAATCAAATCGAATGTAATTGTATACTAGCATATGATCTTTATAGCCTGATGTTCACAGAAGAAATATGAAAACTACATGTTTCACCAGCAGCTTATATACAAGTGGTTTCTATGAAGTTCCTAGAGATTCGTAAGGATGTTACCAGGGTTTTGCTAAGTGGTTGATAGGCAGCCCTTATGGAACAAAAATATATGGGAATATACTGCAAAATATAATGTGATATATAACATAATACATTTGCATACATGGGAAACTAGGTCTTATATTTTTCAATATACTGCAATATATGCATTGACCATGTATAACTATATATTGATACTTATACATTTTTTTTTTAGAAATGAAGACAAAAATAGCATTACATGTAATGTTCATAAAGTTTTATCCTTTATTATGTTCATATAATGGACATACATGTTCCCATATAAATGTGAATATATTGTAAACACATATAAACACATATTCACAGATTGAGTTATAGCAGATTTCTAGTTCCCAGCATGCTTTGTTTCTGACTAAATGTTAAAATTAAGTGTTATTTCATGTGTTTTTTCTCAATATTAATATAGGGGGAGATCTGTTAGTGTTTAAAGTTGTATTATTTTGGGATTTAAAGGAATTTTCTGGTATGTGTGAGTTTTTGGGGGTCATCATTGTGCTGAAGAGTAGAGCCTGTGGTTAGGATGATGACTGGACGAACATCAGTAAGATTATAATTACTTTATTAAAAACGTAATGGCTGTGCTCTCTTCAGCACAGTGATAGTCTCTTTACTAAATAATTTAGTACGTGCAGGTGTGCTTTTGTTAAGTAGCTTAAAATATGAAACATTTATAATGTAAATAATTATAAAATATAAGAAATATATTACATTATATATGTCTCTAAAAATGTGTGTTTACACTGCATGAGTAAATATATCTGCAATATATTACACATGCAGTACCATATCTGATCACATATACATTTATATATTATGAAGTGTATTACTGAATATAAAATTACATACATTATGATAGTCACACTGGTGTCAATGACCAGGCAAAACAGCGGATCTAAACACAGGAAAAGTTTAATAAATGACATAGAAAACACTAAGAACAACGACACAGAAGGAAACCACACATAACACCTTGTAACAGTTTTCCTGTTACTAATGTATACCAGTGGGTTTTCTCCAGTTGATTTACTGTTATTACCCACCTGAGCATTAGGGGGCGCTCTATTTGAGGTGTATGAGTTGGCCTATTTAAGGGAACAAAGATGGAGAAATGGCAGGAAGTTGGTTCTCTACCTGTGTAATGATGGGTCGACAGAATGTGGATCCATTTGCAGCTATTTTATGAAAAGGACTTACAGAGCAGACAGGGCAAAGGCAGAGGCATAAACAGGGACAGGCAAAGGTCGAGGCAGGCGGCAGACAAACAGAAACAGGGTACAGGCAAGGATCAGGGCAGGCAGCAAACAATCACAGTCCAGGAATCAGGCAAAGATCATGGCAGGCAGCAAAGGGTCACAGGGAATAAACAGTCAAGTCGATAACAGGTAACAATCCACAGGAAAACGCTCAGTAATGATCACCAAGGCAAATCAAGCCTTTGCGATGTGTGTGTGTAAGTGTGTGTCTTAAATAGTGTGAGTGTGATGCGGTGCAGGTGTGTGTGCAATCAGTCCCAGAAATGAGGGCCCATGGGAAACGTAGTCCGAATGAGAACTGATCAGTATGATCAGTGATGGCTCCCTCCAGCGGTCCGGAGGAAGGGCCGAGGGAGCCACATTCGTGACAACCTGCAAAGAGAGGCTTGCCTCATGGTGGTTGTGGCCTTTGTACCCTGGTTGAGGAACTTTAGAGTTCCAAGCTCAACTGTAAGTAATTGTCATTGTTTTTTTTGGTTTGTTAATAATTCATGTTCATAGCACATGATTATGGTTTGTTTGTTTGAATTTTGTTTACAGAGGGTTTGTGTTCTGAATGTATATGGATTACTTGGGGGCTTAAACAACTGAGAAGATTGGAACTAAGAGTTGATTTCCATTTACTACTTGACGGTTAACTGTTGCTAGACAACGTTTTACTTCAAACATTGACAAAGCTCTCTGATGATTGAACTCTGCTGTGGATCATCTTGCCATTTAAGTACTGTTTTCTCTATTCATTTTCAACAAAGTCTGAGCAAAGCTTATGGTCCTAACTGATGATAAACCAAGGACTGTGCTTTATGTGATGGACTGTATTTTTTTATTCTCTGGTTCCAACTGTTTGACTGTCAGATAGTGGTGTCATGTTGAATCATGAATGTTTTGTGTGACTATGTTTAATACATTTGACTCATGAGTAAGATTGGTCTGGTTGGTCCCTTATTTTATGTAGCACTTAAATAAAAGTTAATGGGATAGGTGATCAACAGCACACAAATGAAACACAAACACTATATAAACACAGGGAAGGCTAGCGTTACAAGATAACAAGGGGACGAGGTAAATGGAAACACCTGAGAAACCTAATACCAATATGAAAAACTACAAAGCATAGACAGGAAATAACTGTTTCCACAAACAGGGAATACATGATAATGTTATATTAGTAAATATACTGTCACATATTTTTCAATATATGAAAAGAAGCAATTCTTTATGCATTGTATATGTATTGCAAATATATTGTAATATATTTGCACAATATATTATTCTGTATATTTTCAAATATACTGTTATATCATTCAATATATTTATCATTCATATATGGGGAAATATATTTGGTAACACTTTACAATACGGGTGCACTAGTACACATTAATTCATGCTTAACTAATGCACAGATAATCATGTATTAATGTATGACTCATGAAGAACTAAACCATTAATTAACGATTACTGCATCAGCAACTAATAAAGAGTCTATATGATTAATAGATTAAGTAATATATAAATTGTTATTAATTAAATGTGTCATAATGTATTAATTCCTTAATAACATATTTTATTAACTAAAAGTGTAAATTAATGTGTTAATTATCACAATGGGTTGAAGCCATGTACTTCAACTTCCAGTTGACTGCTTTAATTAATCAGTAACTAATGATTTGAAAATGTATCATTATGACTTTACTTGTTGAGGCACATGACTATTAACTAATTGTTAAGTAATATGTCATTATGGTTTTGACATCTACACTAAGCCGTGCATTAGTTAAGTATGAATTAATGCATATTAGTGCACCCGTATTGTAAAGTGTTACCATATTTTTTCTTTTCATAAGGTGTAAGTGGTTGGTAGGTGGCCACTGAGATTTTCTAGATGTTTGCAATGGTTTTGCAAGAATGTTTCTAAGTAGCTGCTTCTTGGTGGACTGTAGGATTTGGGAAGCTCTGCTCTCACCAGTGCAGAGTGTTAATATCATGTCAAAGGGTTCTTCTTCACTAACTTGTTCTCCGGTGATGTTCCCCGTCACTGTCCATGTGCATTCACTCTTGGTGAAGAGGGTCACCAGACCCATGTGTTCAGCCCGCGGCGCCCCAGAGAACAGAAGAGAGACGCCGCCTCTCATTCCCAGCACAGCAGAGTAACCTGAACATCATCGGCATCATTAAAACATGCACAGACTCTTCACATCAGACAAGGAAGAAACAAAAGCTTCAACATACCCATGTACGAGTCTTTACTGACAGACGGATCCTTAATCTCGGTCTCTTTGAATCCAGATCCTGATCCCGTCACTTCATACAGAGATCCACGCCCGTCATTAGATCCAACCGAACCCACAATCACAGAGTCCTGAAACAAACACAGCAGTCTCAGCTTCAGTCTCAGCCTACTGACATATCACATACAATAATCATGAGAGAACTATTCCTTATAAGAAATGATCATTTTCTACTGATTTATGACATATTTCTGACCTTGTGGTAGAGGACACTGAATCCACTTTGCGATAACTCTTTCTGTCTGTCTTTGCTGTGTGTGTCCTTTGACCCTGAAACCACAGAAGGAAAACTTTTCAAATCATCAGTGGATTCTTCATTAGCTGCTTTTATTTGACACATTATACAGTATGTCCATTTTATTTACGCTTGCATTTTACCTTCAATGTTGTAGATCTTTTTTTGCAGGTTGTCAAGAAGTCCTTCGAGTCCACTGTAGTTTTGAATGTAGAAGGTGTTGGTTTTTTTTGGTTCTGAAGCCAGCTGAGTGAGTGTGGATAAGCTAACATGTCCCACCTGATAAACAAAAACATCATTAAATCTGACTGTGCAAAAGCACTTTTAATAACATGTGAACTGAAACAACTCAATATGTAAAACATCTTTTATTGAACTTGGATGTTTGTTCTTGAAAAATAGAAACAAACTAAAAACAAACAACTAATCTGTGGATAATTTAGTACTTGTAGTACTTGTCACTTAGAGCTGAAGTTGTCAGTCAAACACAGTCTCGCCCCAAACTCACATGAGTCAGAAATTGATATGTCAGACAGCTCAAACAAACCAATGCGTTGAAAGCGTCACAGAGTCACAGTGTTTCACTCTTCAGGAATCAAACTCCCAGTGACTGACTCACAGTGACTCTGAACATGAAACTGACACACCACAAACTATCTGAACATAAATGTGAATGACCAGCTTGAGCTGTAAGGAAACTCACCCCAATGATGTAGCGGAGGACATTCTGCTCATCACATCTGCTGAGGACATTTTTATCATCATTATCACTGGGCTCTCCATCTGTGATGATCACCAGGGCTTTCTGAGCGTTGAGATCGGCTCCAGACAACGCGTCATTCAGGAGATTCGTTCTGGTGATTTAATAAATCATAAATAACAACATATCAATATTTGATCAGTGTCAACATGCCTCTGTAGTTTCTACACCAATGTGTTTTAACTTCTAATTTAAAGAACGACAAAGTCCAACTTTATCAGACCAGAACAAAAGAGCAAATCTACAGAAAGAGCCATCATTACAGTTGCTGGTCATATAATTAGAATATCATCAAAAAGTTGATTTATTTCACTAATTCCATTCAAAAAGTGAAACTTGTATATTATATTCATTCATTACACACAGACTGATATATTTCAAATGTTTATTTCTTTTAATTTTGATGATTATAACTGACAACTAAGGAAAATTCCAAATTCAGTATCTCAGAAAATTAGAATATTACTTAGGATTTTTAGAAATCTTGCCCAACTGAAAAGTATGAACATGAAAAGTATGAGCATGTACAGCACTCAATACTTAGTTGGGGCTCCTTTTGCCTGAATTACTGCAGCAATGCGGCGTGGCATGGAGTCGATCAGTCTGTGGCACTGCTCAGGTGTTATTAGAGCCCAGGTTGCTCTGATAGTGGCCTTCAGCTCTTCTGCATTGTTGGGTCTGGCATATCGCATCTTCCTCTTCACAATACCCCATAGATTTTCTATGGCGTTAAGGTCAGGCGAGTTTGCTGGCCAATTAAGAACAGGGATACCATGGTCCTTAAACCAGGTACTGGTAATTTTGGCACTATGTGCAGGTGCCAAGTCCTGTTGGAAAATGAAATCTGCATCTCCATAAAGTTGGTCAGCAGCAGGAAGCATGAAGTGCTCTAAAACTTCCTGGTATACGGCTGCATTGACCTTGGACCTCAGAAAACACAGTGGACCAACACCAGCAGATGACATGGCACCCCAAACCATCACTGACTGTGGAAACTTTACACTGGACCTCAAGCAACGTGGATTGTGTGCCTCTCCTCTCTTCCTCCAGACTCTGGGACCCTGATTTCCAAAGAAAATGCAAAATTTACTTTCATCAGAGAACAAAACTTTGGACCACTCAGCAGCAGTCCAGTCCTTTTTGTCTTTAGCCCAGGCGAGACGCTTCTGACGCTGTCTGTTGTTCAAGAGGGGCTTGACACAAGGAATGCGACAGCTGAAACCCATGTCTTGCATACGTCTGTGTGTAGTGGTTCTTGAAGCACTGACTCCAGCTGCAGTCCACTCTTTGTGAATCTCCCCCACATTTTTTAATGGGTTTTGTTTCACAATCCTCTCCAGGGTGCGGTTATCCCTATTGCTTGTACACTTTTTTCTACCACATCTTTTCCTTCCCTTCGCCTCTCTATTAATGTGCTTGGACACAGAGCTCTGTGAACAGCCAGCCTCTTTTGCAATGACCTTTTGTGTCTTGCCCTCTTTGTGCAAGGTGTCAGTGGTCGTCTTTTGGACAACTGTCAAGTCAGCAGTCTTCCCCATGATTGTGTAACCTACAGAACTAGACTGAGAGACCATTTAAAGGCCTTTGCAGGTGTTTTGAGTTAACTATATATAATTAAGAGTTACACACCATTAAAATTTGTGGAATATCTTCTTTTATTTGTGTACACTCAGAGTAAAAACAAAATGATGTGCTTTTTGCAAAATAAAGAAAACATGATGCGTGATCTCTCGTCTCCCTCTGAACGAAGTTTAATCTGATAGTTCTCAGAAAAAGAACTGTAACTTAGTGAATACTAATGACACAAAAATGAGACTTATGTCTAAAAAAACGCTGAAATGTCAGGTTTTAAATCGTGTAAGTCAAATTGAAAACAAATATTCTGTGTTTATGTAATCTGTATGAAAAGAGACATGTCAGACGCCCGTGATTCAGCTCATTATCCGCTAATGCGGCCACGCCCACGGAGCGAGCGCTATTCAGACGCAAATTCTGAGGCAATACATGTATACATCATCTCAATCGTGCATTTATTGTCTTGAAAAGTGTTTATCTGGATGTTAAAGCCATGGTTAGCGATCTCTGGAAGACATGCCGTTAGTTCCTGGAATGTCCTGTTCTTCTTTAGAGTAATTTGTGGACTAAATGTGCACAGAGCGCCCTCCGGCTGCAAGTATGAATTGAAAACACAGTATCCAGCGCTCACAGTGATGACAATAAATACTGAATAAATATTACTCCTCTGTATAGAAAATTGACATAAACATATGAGAATCCATCAATATTTCTCCAAATGTGCATGCTTTTAAGCTAAAAGACTATATGAAATGCCATAGAGGTAACATGACGCTTTGCATCACAGAAATACATTATATTTTAAAGTATATAATAGAATACCATTATTTTAAATTGTAATAATATTTCACAGTATTGCTGTTTTTTCTGTATGTTTGATATACACCATGATGAGCTTGAGACATGATCACAGAGGGTTTTTTCACAGCCTACCTGACTGAAAGGCCTCATTAATATGCAGCTCATTAGAGGTTCTTTATGCGATTCTTTTGTCTTCTCAGGTGTAAATCACCCATTATTCATGATGATTCACGCCTCCACGCATACTGTGTTTCTTGACAAAAAGTGTCTTACAAAAACTAAATCAATATATTGTTATAAATGAACGAGTATGCAGGATAATTTTTACATCATTTTGAAGCAAAAACTCTAGTCTACAACCTCCAATACCCAGAAGTCTTGTGAACACATATTTAATATATATTTTTTGGCTTTATTTCAGTGACTTAAGTTTTTTGTTTTTTCAATAACCACGCATAAATGTTATTCCTTCAAAAACACAAACATGTACATACATGTTCCTCACATATTATGGTAGCCTAGTTTGTGCTGAATACAGTGTAATGACACTTTTTCCATTAATATGTTTATGAACAACTGAAAAAAGCACAAATGTCAGGGCATGTCAAAACTTCTCCAGGGCCCCGAAAGTCCTCAGACCCCAGAGGGTTAATTAGCTGATTAGAGTGTGGCACCAGTTGTCTTCAATATTGAACCTTTTCACAATATTCTAATTTTCTGAGATACTGAATTTGGAATTTTCCTTAGTTGTCAGTTATAATCATCAAAATTAAAAGAAATAAACATTTGAAATATATCAGTCTGTGTGTAATGAATGAATATAATATACAAGTTTCACTTTTTGAATGGAATTAGTGAAATAAATCAACTTTTTGATGATATTCTAATTATATGACCAGCAACTGTATGTGCATCTCAAGACTTTTCCTCTTAAAGTGTAAATTCAGTGATCATTCATAAACAAATGAAGGTTTCACTCACAAGACATAGTTGATTGCTTTGTGTGTGTTTGTGAGAAATTTCATGTGTTTCTCTTTCATGAGTTTCTCTTCAGCGGAGCCGTCCTGATAGTCATTGAAGTCGAACACAGTTCTGATCTCTTTTGAAAACTGGACAGCAGCAAACTGACACACAGAGAGACAAACAACAAGCACACGTGCCGTTAACATCATTAGCAAACTATTACGTCAAAATTTCCACATTAATAATGGTTTTCTACCTTTATGGATGAGTTTGAAAGTTTCTTCATAACATCTTTAATGAAGTGTTTGTTCATTTCAAACTCGTGTGCTTTCATACTGGAGGATCCATCAAAGAGAAACACCACATTGACTTCTCTTTTCGTGCATTCTGCAGAAATATCACAAGATATGGAAACACATCTGTTACACCAACTTCTTTTAGCAAACCATAAATTATTGACAAGATGGCCAATGAATCCATATATTTCCCAAGTATTTAACATATTATCTTTAATCATGTATTTAGTTTCAATAAACATTACTTCAACTGAAATGTTACTAAGAAACCAGCACATGGTTTACAGTAGTTAAGACTGAAATAGTTAAACTGCATTAAAGGATTAGTTCACTTCTGAATGAAAATTTCCTGATAATTTTCCTGAAAATTTCCTGATAACTTCTGCCTACATCACACGTGACCTTTCCAACGTGATTACGTAATGCGTGGAGCATCACAGAGTAGTGCAAGATGAGCATTTGTGGTTAAAAAGTATATAATGTTTATATTTTTTAAAAAAGGTTGATGGTTTCTTTAGATAAGACTCTTATTCCTCGTCTGGGATCATGTAGAGCTCTTTGAAGCTGCACTGAAACTGACATTCGGACCCTCAACCCGTTGAACCCCAGTGAAGTCCACTATATGGAGAAAAATCCTGGAATGTTTTCCTCAAAAACCTTTATTTCTTTTCCACTGAAGAAAGAAAGACATGAACATCTTGGATGACATGGAGGTGAGTAAATTATCAGGAAATTTTCATTCAGAAGTAAACTAATCCAATAAGTGCTAAAAGTGTTGGTATCAGCTGGTTTCTGTGTCAGACTCGTCAGACCTTGGTAAGCAGCAGTAAAGTTTGAGACGGCCTGTAATCCGCTGTTGAACTGGTAGCAAATGCCGTTCAGATATGAGTTTCCGTCACACTCATGAGGAAGATACGGACTGCAGCTCTGAGAAAGAGACACAATATCTGAAACATCAGGAGGATCAAATCACAAAGAAGCTGAAACGAAGACTCCAGTGCTAAAATGAGGAAGAAGAGAACATTCCTGCAGTGTTTCCCGCTCTTCAGTGGACACGAGTACAGAAGAGACTGTGATCAGGAGTCAAACGCTGAAGTGAATAATGAAGGAAGCTGCTGAACTTACAGTCAAGCGTCCGACAGCAGCAGACGACACAGCAGTAGACATGCCGAAGAACCGGACGCTCTCTGAGCCTGTCAATCATCACCAGAGAGAGAGAGACCTCAGTATGACAGGACAAACTCAAACCACAACACAGTTAGATGCAGATGAAACAGATGCACAAAGGTTTGTGTGAGACGATGGAAGTCAACAGAAAGTCTATGACAGATAGTGTGTGTGACGCTGATACCTGGCCAGTGCAGCGGTCTGCAGGACAGCAGATCTACTGTGCAGCTGTAAATTTCACCTGTTGAGTTTCTTTCTAATGGGGCTCCAACGATGATCCTGCCAAAAACACCCTCACAATCAATCAGACAGTCAGAAAACACCTAGCAACCACACAGAACAGCCTAGCAACCAGTGTGTGTGTGTTTCACTCACTGTTTCCTGTTTTCAAACTCAGACTGATAAACGCTGTAACCAAAGAAATCTTCTGCCGCGCCGTTAAATCTCAGTGGATGTTCAGTGTCGATATTGAAGGCCTCTGAAAGAGACGCTGGAGAAGTGAGAGAGACTGTTGAGACATCACGAGATGTTTGTGAGACTTCAGTCTTTATTAAAGATGCACAATAAAAGCTAAAGTTTCTCTTCCTGTCTGTCTGTCGTTTCATGAGATGCTGAATGTGAGTATACTGAGTATAAGTATAAATTTGGTAAGTTTGGTATTACACACAGTTTCTATTGCAGCAGTTCAAAAGCAAGTGGTCTGGACATAAGAGAGATTTTCTGAGCCCAGGATGTATACAGTTCTTGAAGGGTGGACAGCAGAGGTACACGAATCCTCTCGGCAGTCCGGATGTTGAACCTCCTCAGAAGCACCATCTCTGGAGTCTCTGTGATTGTGCTGCTTCTCTTCCATCTCTCAGGACCTGAAGAGGCACCATCACACACTCCAGTGCTGGTTTCTCCTGAAGTCCACCATCATCTGCACTGCTTTGAGTGTGTTTAGCTGCAGTTTATGACCAGATGACCAGCTTCACCAGCACAAACCAGCCTACCAATCTATTCCGGTTCTGGAAATTCAGTCAGTCTATCTAACGGCCAGACATCATTCATCAGCATCATTCATCTGCAGTCTGGCATTAAGGAAACAATCACAACAGTCAATGTGCAGCAACACCAAGAGAAAAGAGCAGTGTGTGTGTGTGTGTGTGTGTTTGTACCTACTTAACCATATTTCCATGACACATTTGACCTAATACAGACAAATCCTCCATTTGAGGACATCCTCATTTGTAAAAATTGTATTTTAAAAAAATATATATTGTGAAAATGCAGGAGGTTTTAAAGTTATAATATTGAATCCTGTTATTTTAGCTGTACATAAACACACTGGTTTGTAGTGCAAATAGTTTTACTACACTTCTAACACACTATTCTTCTAGTTGTTTACATAGTCTCGCCCATCCACAGGAAACTGCTGGCTCTGTGTGTGTGTGTGTGTGTGTGTGTGTGTGTGTGTGTGTGTGTGTGTGTGTGTGTGTGTGTGTGTGTGTGTGTGTTTGTGTGTCTCTATGGGTGTTGCTTTTCCAGAGACGTAAGTTACGTGCGGGTTCCTGCCTGGAAAGATCAGTTCAACCCTAGCAATAAAATCTTATTTCTGACTCGGAGAGCAGAGATATTCTGATGCAGTGTAGTGTAATGAAGAGATACTAAGTCAGTAAATACATGGCTGTTCTCCGAATATGTCCAAATATGACATTAGAAAAGTGTTTACATCACTTGTTTTTCCAAAGTGACTGTAAAAATTTGTAACACAAAATGCTACAGATGGCTGTGCAAGTAAGGTTTATAAAACTGCGCGTGCCTGTGAGAGAGACCCAGCGTACGATAGAGTGTGTGAAGCAACAGTTTCAGTTTCGATATCCCTCAGCAGCACAGAAGAAAGTCTCGCAGTTTATATGAGAGCTGCCAGAACGCTAGAATCTCTCCCGGGACAGTGAACAGCGTTACAGAGGTGCAGTGTTTGTTTTTACACTGGTTTTATAAGCACCGTTACGTCACCGTTCTTTTGTCAGGAGGGTGGAAACACTCGGCCGGTTCACAGAACGGGCTCTGACTGCAGAATGTCAACTATTTTATGAAACTCTCAGCAGACAGAACTGTCCAAAAGACTGTTCTCAGTTCAGTGTACTGTTAGACTAACTGGAGCACTGAATGAGTTGGCAAGGCATCATAGGATCATATACTTCTGGATATTGACTCATTTCGAGATAGAGTGACTGTTTCAGAAGGTCCAGTCTGAGTTCACTGAAAAGAACTGGTTCATAACAATGACTTCTATCCCCTAAACCAACCCTGACAGAAAACATTCTGTTTTTACATTTTCAAAAAGAAAAACATAATGTGGTGTGATCTCTGGCACCACACATCACACATCTAAATGAACACATATTGCTTTACATAATGTTATAATGACTCCGGACTGACGCATTATTAAAGTTATGTATGATCTATATCTTATAAATGATTATCTCACCCCACAGGAAGAGAATCCAGCTGTGCGTCTCCATCCCGTTGTTTCTGCTGCTGGTCTGTGTGCGATTCCTGTTTATTTCATCATAGTAACTCATTTCAGATCAGAGCCAGAACTCTTCCGCTTTGGGGTCTGCAGGGAGTGTGTGGAATCTGTGGCTGTTTTCATTACACGGCCAACATAATCACCATTCTAGTCACTGAGACTGTTTCTCAATTCCAAGAACGCAAAGAACGGACTTGCGTTCGTGTTGAGTCCGGTCTTGCCAGGCTAAATTGAAAGGACGACCTCAGAAGGACATGAAGACACATCCTTGTGAGAACTGAGGTGTGCTGTGAACTTGTTGCTCAACTGACCATCCCAGCATCTTATAAGTAGCGGCTGATGCACAATTAATACAACATAACATAACAAACGTCTCAACCTATTAAAACATTTTTTTCATATTATTATAGACATTATTTTCATATAATTTTATATCTCATTATTTTAAGATTCTTTTAATGAGCCAATAAAAATGTTGCAGGCTTTCTTCAGGTTATCACTTTATTAAAATTAAGTAAAACAAACGGACAAATGTTTACTTTCAGGAGCCGTCATGTATTTGCAGCGGGAATCTCTTAAGTGAGAATGAGAAGTTTAAAGCTGACAGGCTTCCGTACGTCGACCACCCGCAGCGTCTTCTGGGATTTCTAACGGTTTGAGATTTGTAGTGAGGATATGTAATTAGTTTAAATAAATATAAAGCATGCGTAACCCCTCCTGTTTGAACTGCCCACTCTAAGCGGGACTCAAACCCGGGTCCGGCGGCATGGGGCGCTCTAACAAGGAGGCCAAAGTCTCTAGCAGTCAGTTGCTAGAGCACCTCTTCAGATCCCATCCGGGTCACCACACCAATGTAATTATAGTTATCGTTATAGTTATAGTTATCATTATATGTTTCATCTACTGGTGTGGACACTAATATAGTTATCGTTATAGTTATCATTTTTGGTGTGAGCAGGCCTGGATGTTCATCATTCTGAAGGCAACTGATATAAATCATATTCACATCTGTAAATGATCCATAAAAGGTGGCATTAGCATGTAAAACGTAATGCTTTTATATCTTCAGTTTATATTTATTTATATTTGTACATTTTGCATTTCACATTCTCTGTTGATTAACTTAAAGCAAAGACTTCATATCCAGAAAGATGGTGCACTCGTATTACTATGAATGGGAGAAAGTGCAATGTGCGATATAAGTCCCGCCTTCTGAAAAAAAGCCACTCGCTGATTGGTAAAGTCATCGTGTCACTGCAGCTGCTCCGGTTGCTATAGAAACAGTCAGCGTTCTGAGATGCGCGCTTAGGACTGCGCATGTGCGATAGCTTGGTCCAGCCTGAAAAATGCAGTTTTTTGTCATGGTTTTAGCGTTTAGAAACAATTTATGAGACAGTTGTTGTCAGCTTTCATCTGTGATTTCAAATATGACATTTCATCATAAGTTTGACAAACTGTTTTGGAGAATTTGATGTTTCCTCATTCAAAGAGATAGGAGCTGCACTTGCATGACTGAGAGGAGTTTCAAAGATGGCCGCCGAGTGGAATGACTTGTCTTACAGGGACTTTGCTTAAAGATGTTGTGTGTTTTTATGTTACTGTAATCTTAAGATATGTAGTGAGTAAATGTAATTAGTTTAAATAAATATAAAGCATTTTGATAATTAATTTTCATGTATGTCTTGTAATAGTGCCAAAAACATCAGTCTAACAATAAACAGACCCATCAATATCACATAAAATAAAGTCATTTATTTGTATTATAATTGATTATTCATTTCTCTTATTTTAAAAATATTAATATTCAGAATAACAAGATGAGGTCCAGCTATTATAACACAAGCTGAAGATCATTAATCTAAACATACTGAACACACAATGAGCCTCAAGAAAACATTATCATACAACCAGGGCATTAAAGATTATTAACAATGAAAGAATCTTCATTTCCTTCCAAACAAACATCTTCAGCTTCATTTACTTTTGTTGTGCTGAAAATAAGAGCCGCTTTTCCACCATCGGGCCGAATGGTTCTCATTTTTGGTAACCGTTCCATTCCTTGCCGATCCGGGCCAGCTGGTGCGGTTACGGTTTCATTTTCCACTGTGGGGCAGATATAACGGCCGCTCATTGGATTGTAATACAAAAGCGTCAGTCATTGCCTTGGTAACGCAAAGGTTTACTGATGAAATGAGACGTAAATAACAGCCGCGTTATGGAGGATGATCAAATATTTCAATTACTTTTATAATTAATTTATGTTTACATCGTTCAAATAGAGCCATATATCCAGTAAACTGGTAGCCAAGCAACAGACAATTGACCAATCCTGAGTAGCGACATCACTTCACGGATTCTACCAGCACGTTAGACAACCATGCCGAGAATTCCAGGCCAAGGTGGTGGAAAAGCAGCTAAATGTGGATTTATTCTTCAGTGTTTGGTGATTCAGAACTGGGATTCGTCTTTGTCACTTTATTCTCTTTCTCTGTGCTGTCGTTCTCACTGACTCCTCCGTTTTCTTTAGCATTCGTGTTCATGAGAGGAGAGTCTTCAACCGCAGTTACGTTTTCATCCTCTGAGGGAAAATCTTCAGGACGCTTTCGTTTAAAAAACCCACACTACACACACACACAAACACATGAACAGATTGGCTTGAGAATTTGAGAGGTGAATGATGACATCAGGTGTGAGGTGATTTGATTGGTTCTTACCTTCACCAGCAGGATCAATATGATAATGAGCAGGATAAACCCGCCCCCTGCGCCAGTGCCGACGATCAGCATTTTACTGGGTGGAACGACAAACTCCGCCCTCACTGTAGTCTGAGAGGAACAGAGAGAAACTCCTCACAACCAACTTCTAATGTTGATCATCTTTAAATAATGGATGAAGGAATGAGATGTGGGTACCTGTGATTTGTGAGGGTCATCCTGCAGAATGAAGAAGAAATAGTTAGAAATATGACAGAACAGTATCTGTATCTGTAATACTGAACAGTGACGTCAGCCATGAACTCAAGAGCTGCAGGTCTGTGGTGGGAATTCAGACTGACACTGGCGATCACACACAGCTGCTCGTCTGTAGATGGCAGCACAAGCACAACATCAATTATTTTCTTCGCTCACCTTCAGGCCGGTTGACGTCTGGTTGTAGCGGCTTCTGTTGAAGTGGAGCTCGGCACTGATGTCGAAGACAAAATCCTCTCTGAACTCGTGGAAGGAGTGTTTCTACAGCAGAAGAAACAGTCTGATTTTAGAGTTATTCAGTCTTAAACTCGTGTTTGTTTGTCTGTGTTCATCACTCACGCTCTCGTATTGCTTCACGTTCTGGAGAGCTGCGTGTGCCGTCAGGGTGAAGTGAACTTCTGAAGATTTCTGCAGATCAAACTGACCACACTCAAACTTCCCGCAGTGACCGTCCTGAAACACCAACACAACACTGAGAACTGAAACACTGACAACAATAAACCAGAGAATCAAATGAACTAAACAGAGATGAAATCTGTTGTGTCTTTGGGCTCCAATATTGTTTGAACACCAGTGTTTTTCTCAAAACATCTCTGCTGTGTTCAACAGAAGAAAGGAAGTCATACAGGTTTGAATGACAAGAGAGTGAGTAATGATGACAGAATGATCATGTTTTGATGAACGATCTCTTTAACAGCTTGTAAATGGGTCTATGATCTCTTACCTGTGGTTTGGTGAACTTGCACGGCACTGAAGAGTTCTGTAGAGAAGAACAGAAGATGTTCATTCAGCAAAACACATGCTGGTTTGATGGTATGATCTGATGAACGAGTGACGCACCTCCTGCATGCTGAAGGTCTGAGGGGTTAAAATCCCATATGTAGTTTCACAGGGCAAGATGAGTTTGAGCGACACCGGCAGACCTTTGAAACTCAGATTCTCCACCTGTGAACACAAACACACAGACACACAGCAATCTGATCACATCAAGCCCATATTTACCTCATACTGACACATGATGTTCACGACACAATGAAGCTGCAGATGTGTGTTTGACTCTCTGACCTTGTAGGTGATGTTGAGAGGTTTTGGACCTCTGTCCTCCAGAGAGAAGTTCAGATTCTTCACAGAGTCTTCAGCCACTCTGACAAACACAATATAATACAACTGATAATGGTAATAACACTGTGTGTGTTTCCAATAAAGACATTAAAACAGAAAGTGAAGGAGAGGAAGACAGAACAGAGAAAGACATTTAGATGTTGAGTTTTCAATCATTCAGAGATGAAGAACAGAAACAGAAGTGAAAAGTTAAATAAATGCCGCTCACAGACTGATCGCCAGATCAACGGCGAACTGAACCGGGATGCTCCTCCTCACCACCGTATCGCTGATGTTTCCATTGTTATCACTGTGAACAAACATACAGAATTTACTCATCAATGAACATGAAATCATTCTTAACCTTCAAACCCTGGATCATAAGCCCACCACTTATGGAACAAAAATATATGTGAATATACTGCAAAACATAATGCAATGTATTACATAATACATTTCCATATATGGGAAACTAGTGCTTATATTTTTCAATATACTGCAATATATGCATTGACCATGTATGACTATATATTGATACATGTAAAATATTTAGAAATGAAGACAAAAATAGCATTACATGTAATATTCATAAAGTTTTATCCTTTATTTTGTATATATATTGCACATACAGTTTCCCATATAAATGTGAATATATACACATTCACCGAATGAGTTACAGCTGATTTCTAGTTCCCAGTAAATGTTTAAATTAAGTGTTATTTCATGTGTTTTGCTCAATATTAATATAGGGGGCGATCTGTTAGTGTTTAAAGTTGTATTATTTTGGAATTTAGGTTTTCTGGTATGTGTGTTTTTGGGGTCATCATTGTGCTGAAGAGTAGAGCCTGTGGTTAGGATGATGACTGGACGAACATCAGTAAGATTATAATTACTTTATTAATGGCTGTGCTCTCTTCAGCACAGTGATAGTGTTCCTGCTTAATACTTTAGTACATGCAGGTGTGCTTGTGCTATTGTTAACTACCTTGAAAATATGAAACATTTATTATGTATATAATTATAAAATATATGAAATGTATTACATTATATTTATCTCTCTCTATATATATGTGTGTGTGTGTGTTTATACTGCTTGAGCAAATATATCTGCAATATATTACACATGCAGTATCATATCTGATCACATATAAATCCATATATTATGAAGTGTATTACTGAATTTAAAATTACGTACATTGTGATATATTAGTAAATATATGAAAATTCCTTATGTACTATTCAATATATTCTAATATATTTACACAATATATTATTCTGTGTATATGTTCAAATATACTGTTATATCATTTAATATATTGATCATTCATATTTAGGGAAATATATTTTCTTTCCGTAAGGGACATCTCTGCTGAACATTACTGATATGAAACAGCCCTGAAAACAAACACATCTGTCGAGTTCAGCCTCACTCACCTGTTAGCGGTGATCATCATCTCCATCCTGTCGGCCCAGTCATAATCCTGTTTCACATGAAAGGTTGCCAGAAACTGAGTCTAGAAGACAGTAGAAATCACAGATGTTTGTAACAAGGCCAAGAGAATGATTGAAATAAAATTAACTTCATTATCATCTCTCACATATTATATGTGACCTCTAGCAGGTAAAGACAGAATGGTCAGTTTTGGGGTGGACAGTCTGTCCCTTTAAGAAAAGCGAGCTGAAACGTCTCAGGTTACATCTGTAACCCTGGTTCCCTGAATAGGGAACGAGACGCTGTGTCGAGACGCGGTGGGAATGCCTCTGCGTGATTGCGTCGTGAAGCACATGCTTAAACTGTCCAATAGCATGACGGAACATCATAGACGGGTGACGTCACAGACCAGGAAACTATAAAGCATACCCAGAACAAAGAATGCTAGCTTCTGATTGGATGAAGCAAGGCACTCTCAGGCATGCAGGGAGTATGGCAGGGTGACACAGTGTCTCGTTCCCTATTCAGGGAACCAGGGTTACAGACGTACGTCCCTTTCAGATGCGGTGGGAGCACCATACCCATCTCGTGGTGGAGTCTCCATTCGCCGGGCCTCGGCCCCTGCCTGAACAGGACGTCTGCTCCCTGATTCTGAGACCCAGGAATGTAAGCTGCCCTCAGAGAGAGCAGCTTCCCCTGGGCCCACAGAAGGATCTGATGGGCCAGCTTGCACACCTCAGACCCCCCTGATGGTTGATATAAGAGACCACCAACGTGTTGTCCGTACAGACCAACACGTGATGGCCCCTCAGGTCTGGGAGGAAGTGTTTGAGAGCTCGAAACACCGCCATCATTTCCAGCCAATTTATGTGCCAGGAAAGTAGATGGTCCTGCCACAAACCCCGAGCTGAGCGACCACTCATGATCGCTCCCCAACCCATGAGGGAAGCATCCGTCGTTAGCATTACGCAACGACAAGGAGCTCCCAACACAGGCCCTTGGGACAGAAACCAAGGCATTTTCCACATGGCTAAAGTACGAAGGCATCGTCGCGTGACCTTGTTCATGCGAAAAGGATTTCCCCTCGGGGAGAACCCCTTGGTCCTGAGCCACCACTGTAAAGGTCTCATGTACAGTAGGCCAAAAGGTAACATGTTGGACGCTGCTGCCATGAGACCCAACAGTCTCTGAAACTGTTTTACAGTGAGTGACTGGCCTAGTTTTACCGCATTCACAGCTGAGAGAACTGAAGCAATACGAGCAGGTGAAAGCTGAGCCCGCATGTTCTTCGAGTCCCACACCACGCCTAGAAAAGTGGTCATCTGAGATGGAACGAGCACACTCTTTTTGGCGTTCAGCCTGAACCCCAACCTTCTCATAGGGTGAGAACTACATCTCAATGTTGAACCGCCATGCTATCGGATTGAGCTAGAATCAATCAATCGTCTATATAATTTAGTACACGAATGCCCTGGGGTCTCAAAAGAGCCAGCGCTGCATCCACGCACTTCGTGATGGTGCGGGGAGATAAACCTAGGCCGAACAGAATAACCCGATATTGGTATGCTTCGCCCCTAAAAGCAAACCTCAGGAACTTCCTGTGTTGAGGATGGATAGATATATGGAAGTACGCGTCCTTGAGATAGATCATCACAAACCAATCCTCGGACTAAACTGTGACACAATCTATTTGAGTTCAAGCATCTTGAACTTCAATTTCTGCACTGTGCGATTCAGAACACACAGATTTAAGATGGGACGCAACCCTCCATCCTTCTTTGGAACAATTAAGTATCGGCTCTAAAACCCTGACAGCTTGTTGGGCGGGGACACCTGTTCTATAGCCCCTTTTTTCAAGAGAGTCAGAACTTCCTGTTCCATAACCAGAGGCTGCTCTGGGTTTACAACAGTAAATAGAACCCCGTTGAATCTGGGTGGCCGGAGCCTGAACTGTATTCTGTAACCCTTTTCTATAATATGCAGCACCCATTGAGATATATTGGGCAGACATTTCCATTCTGCCAGAAAATCTACTAAGGGAACCAGTCTCTCGAGACTGGCCTCTGGTTTTGGTTGTGCGATCAGACCAGTGCCCTGAAACGGTGAACCGGCAGGAAGCAACTGAACTGACCGCTCCACGACCCTCCTCGGAGGGTCGCTGGAGGCCTCTGCGCCCTGAAGCACACGAGGTGGCAGGGTTGGCAGAACGGCCCCCTGAGGGCGCCGAAGAGAAGCGGGCACCGTATAATGAGGTGAACTCTGTTTCTCCCAGGAGGGGACCACCCTGACACAAGCCTGACACAACTGGCATCAGGACTTCTTCGCCAAAGACTTCCTGGAGATAATGACAGTCCTCAGATCTGCCTTTTTCTCCGGGGCTTTTGGCTGCGACCGCCACCCAGACCCCCAACCACCTTGTTTTTGTGGCGGAGCCCAAGTGGTGACGCTGATCTTTTTTTGAGCTCTGTGAGAGAGCTGGTACTCGGCTGAGGCTGCTCCTGCCCAGCAGCCTCAGAGACGTGAGTTCGGCGGGGAAGTATCTTCTGGAATGCCGCCGCTTGTTTCTTCACCTCCTGAAACCTGTCGACAACAGTTGTGACAGCGTCACCGAACAGGCCAGAAGGCGAAAACGGGGCATTTAAAAGGAAGCTCTTATCTTTCTCCTTTATACCAGAAAAATTGAGCCATAAATGCCTCTCAGTGGCCACCAGGGCTGCCACAGAATGGCCGACTGACTTGGCCGTCTCCTTAGTGGCCCTGATAGACAGATCTGTGGCTCGACGCAGTTCATGAAGTGCGTCAGCAGTAACTTCTCCACCCTCATCAATCTCTTTGAGCAGGTCAGCCTGGTATGCTTGCATGATAGCCATGGTATGCAAGCATGCCGCGGCTTGACCTGACGCCGAGTACGCTTTGCCCACCAGAACTGAAGTGGTCTTTAGAGGCTTGGTGGGCAGTGTCGGGGATTTAAGTGACAATGCAGCTTCAGGGGAGAGATAGCTCACGAGCATCTCTTCATCCCTGGGCATCGCCGCATAGCCATAGTGTTTCAGCCCTAGGATGTTAGAATAGTTAGAAGTGTGAGGGCTGAAAACACGACAGGATGCAGGCTTATTCCATGACCTCGACACCTCAGTGTGGAGGTCAGGAAAGAATGGCAATCCCCAACGTGGAGGTTGTGACCTGGATGGTAGGAATCTTTCATCCAGCAAACTTCTAGATTTTTCTTCTTGTTTCTCGGCTGGCCGGTCGATATTTAATTTGGCAACAGCATGAGTCACAACCTCCATAAGCTCCTCAATTGCAGGTGTGTGAGGTGGTGAGTCCTCAGGATTGATACTCACAATATCCACCTCCTCAGAGCTAGACATGTGAAGTACCGGTGCCTCATCCCGGGGAGAAGAAACCGCAGAGTGTGCTTTCACCTGGGAAAAGGCACTGGACCTGGCAGGTGAGGGCAGAGAAAGGGCGACGTCCGTCTCTAACCCCTCTGCCAGATTCATCTGCGAACCCCATGATCTGAGCCGCCGCTCTGACTCAGCAGAAGTGGGACCCGAACCACGAGGAACGCGAGCCGAAGCGTGCATGCTCCGCTCCCAAACAAACAACGCAGAGCTCGTTAGTATCCCCACCCGTGATATAACGAGGACAGGGAGAAGCACACGGTCTGAACTGCTGTTTGTTTGCTCGCCATAATGATATATATATATATATATATTGTGTGACAGACAACAATAAATATGACAAAAGACAGATACACAGAGCGCTTGCTGAAGACACAGAAGCTAGCGTTCTTTGTTCTGGGTATGCTTTATAGTTTCCTGGTCTGTGACGTCACCCGCCTATGACGTTCCGTCACGCTATTGGACAGTTTACACATGTGCTTCACGACGCAATCACGCAGAGGCGTTCCCACCGCGTCTTGACGCAGCTCGAGTTCCCATGAAAGGGAATGGCCATTATTCTTCTGAGAATCTCCACTCCGTTACTCCGTTACAGGATCCGTTACTAACAGTTTCACAGGTAATTTACACATATATTTTTTTGATATGCAGATATATCGATTTCTTTTTAACAGAGTAAAAGACTTGTGAAAGACATAATATATGGCATATATTAAATCTGACTCTGTGACACACTGTAAAAAAAAAAAACGTTTTTTTACGTTTGTTTTCTTTTCTTTTAAATCATACTCAAAACTCTGTAAAATTACAAACAATACATGTAAATTAACAACTCAGCTGTTATTTTAAGTATTATGACATCAGTGAAAAATTACAGTAATTCACATATTTTATACAGAAAAATTACTGTATTTTTATACAGTATTTTTTCTGTTTTCTTAAATTACATACAAATGTATGTGAAATTACAAAAATAATCTGTAATTAAACAGTAACAAAACAGTTAAATTCTAAAACGGTCAAATGAATGGCAGCCAAAAAACTTAAATGAAAGTAAAATATCCTAATTTAAATAAAGTGAAAAAAAAAAAAAAAAAAACTTTAACAGAAATTCTTTAAATGTTAAAAACACTGTTCAATTCAAATGACTGGCAACAACAGAACATTAAACACTAACAGATCTCTGGAGATCTCAGCATTTTCACTTATTACAATCCAGACTTTATTTATTTCATACTTAACTTCTTAATGAGAATTAACAGAGGTTTAGATGTTGATGTCTTACTAAAAACAAGTTTGATGTCACCATTATGGTGGTCAGTGTTTGCTTTAGTTGGGCTCTTGACTAATCAGATGATTTTGGCTGCTTTTTTTATTTCATTTTTTAGGTGCACAGAGACATCAAGAATCAACATATGAATCTCAACAATGGTGACAAGCAACAAAGTTTTTTGTGACTCTTTGTGATTCTTGATGTCTGTGTGAGTCTGCATGATCTCGTCAAAATATTTTCTGCATAATGACTAATGGCAGTAGTAGTGGCATTTCAAATTAACAACTAATATTAAAGATTTTAATCAAAGACCAGACCACTTCATGATGCCTATATCATCAATTAAAAGTTTCTCTTGCTTTTTTTTTTTTTTTTTGCTATAACAAACATGCATCAGAGACACACAGTTAAAGCAGCCAGAGAAATACTAATGTTAAAGAGTCAAGGGCCCAACTAAAGCAATCATTGATATGACATCAAACTTTATTATTTTCAAAAATATTTCAACATCTAATCCTCTGTTAATTCTCATTAAGAAGTTCAGTATTAAATAAAAAGCCTGGATTGTAATAAGTGAAGGTGCTAAGATCTAGAGAGATCTGTTAGTGTTTCATGTTCTGTTGGGATTTAAAGGGTTTCTGTATCGTGTGTTTTGTGGGTCACCATTGTGCTGAAGAGTAGAACCTGTGCTTCAGTCCAGGATGAACCAGAAAACATTGGTGTTGTGCTGCATGTTGCTTTATTTCAGAGACAGTAACTGTGTAGTTGCTGATGCAGTGACATATAATTACATTAATTCATGCATGTGTGCTATTTCTGGTTAAATGCAAGAGATTCACTTTTTACAGTCAATGTGTTTTGTTAGTAATAATTCAGGAAATACCTGCAAAATGTTTTTCTGTAAAAGTTTTTTGCACTTTATTTAAATTAGGATATTTTACATGTTTTACAGATTTTGTTTGGCAGCCGCTGCTGTCAGTCATTGACCTTTTTTTACGATTATTTTTTTTATAGTGCAGGAGCGAAAATTAATGGGCAAAAATAGCACCAAAAATGAACACAAATGGTCACAAAATTCAAAATATTAGGCAAAAAAGACCCTGTATAAGTTAGTTAGGGTTATTTTTGATTATAATATACTGAAGCAAAATCACACAAGCAAGAGTTTCTGAATATCAGCACGAGTGCAAATTGACATTGATTTTACACAACAGTTAAAATAACAATAAAATAAGTTAATATTAAGTGGCTCATATTTTAAACAAAATATTGTCAATATTGTTTATTTTTGCTCTATTTCACCAACGAATGTAGTTCAAAACAAAGTCACATAACCGCTTCAGGTCTCCTGTCAGAATCACAGTTTTGAATGAATCGATTGAATCAAAGATTGAATGACTCTCTCATCAAGACAGCGACTTGATGCCACCTACTGGTGGATTTAGTTTCAGATTAAAAAGTATTTTAAAAGTTTTTTTCTTTTCAAAGTTCTATTTTGAAAATGTTATTTTAAAAACATTAATTCATATTTTATTTATGCCACTGTAACTGCAGTGTAAATGCATATGTCACCTCTGAGCTGCATTAAACAGTCTGTGTAAATACATCTAAATGCCACTTCTGCAGCGCAAAACTGGATAAAGTTGATACCAATTTCATTTGATAACAGCATTTTAATTGAAGTAATTGATTAAATGTAATAATTTTACATAAAATATGACACATAGCTTTAATAAGTTTAAAAAACGTTGCCCTTATAAATGTAAAAAAAAAAAAAAAAAAAAAAAGACATTGGAAGTATGAAATGTTTTCTTTTGGATGTTTATGTTTCATTACATGAGGAAAGTTACTACAGCGATGCAGGAAACATGTTGAACAGAAAGGTGGAGTCTGTCTGTCTGTATGTCTTACCGTGGTGCCGCTGCGGTACACTGGTAGATTGATACTGCAGGTGGTTCTGTTCGTAGCCCCACTGTCACGATCACCACAGCTGCTTCGAGTCCGGCTGGGCTGTTTGTTAAACACACACACACACTTATAAAGTCCTTAAAGGCCAAATTACACTGCACCGACAGACAATCATCAATGAGGACAATCATCAGATTACAGTACGTCACTTTTCAGACATTCCAAAAACCCTCAGATTTCATCAAAAATATCTTAATTTGTGTTGTGAAGATGAATGAAGGACTTAAGGGTGTAGAACGACATGAGGGTGAGTAATTAATGGCAGAAATTTCATTTTTGGGTGAACTAACCCTTTCATGTATTAAAAAGTGTCAAGACTTATTTAGGTAGCAGAATGAAATGGAGCCGTGTGGAGTACACGTTTATGATGGATGGATGTGGATGGAGACACTTTCTTCAGCTCATACTCGTGACCCCTGTTCACTGCCATTATAAAGCTCAGATGCATCAGGATATTTATTAATATAACTCAGATTGTGTTCATCAGAAAGAAGAAGTCATATACACCTAGGATGGCTTGAGGGTGAGTAAAGCTTGGGATAATTTGAAAGTGAACCAATCCTTTAAGTCAGTGGTTTTCAACCCGTGGGCCACTAGGGGTCCTCAGTGATCCTCCAGGGGGGCTGCGAGATAACTTAAAATTAATTTAAATATATTAATATAATTCATTAATTTAATTATTAATACGTTACATTAAAAAAGATAAATTAATTTAAAAAAATAGATTTAAAACAAGGCCCCACCTCTCTCGTATGTATTCTGTGATTATTTCGGTTCAGCCCAGGCTGTTTCTCATCGTGCTGCTGTGAAATACAGACTGAACAGTGGCTCAAAACGCAAACTAACTCTCTCAGTTGGGAAAAAAAAAACAGTATCGCTAAAAAGGTTTTGATGGATGAGGATTGTAATGAAAGTAAAGACGATTACAGTGATTACAATGTTAAGTATAATTAAATAGTCAAAGTCTACTGTATGTGCTGGTTTGAGCCTCATCACCAGCTGCAGTCATTTCAGCTGCAGTCACTCACATTCACGTGAAGTGTCCTTGTTGACAAGTTTTGGGTGAGTAAAGGCAAAATGCACAAGATATAGTACCTTCAATGCCCTTAGATGGTGATATCGCTTCTTTATATCAGAAACAAACTGCTGCAGGAAAAGTTAGCTGCCATGAAAAATGTAACATGTAATTGCATTACTCATCACAAATGTAGTGGAGTAAAAAGTACATTTACTTGCTCAAAAATGTAGTCAAGTAGAGAGTAAAAGTTGCCAATATCTTTGATACTCAGTACAACTACAAAGTAGCCAAAAAGATACTTAAGTACAGTAACTAATTACATTTACTCGAGTACTTTACACTTCTGCAACTGACCTACTGTCAAGCTACTGAAAAATGTAGTTAGCAGCTAGCTACTCCCCAACACTGGTCATCAGTGAACAGTTCCTCTGTCAGAACAAGCAATCATGTCTATGTTTGGAGCGTGTGATGCCCATGTGTATATAAACACCACCAATCCTCACAAAATTTAGCGGTGACAATCTATTATAAAACACTCACAGAACATTAATGTTTTGTTGAAATATGATGTTATAAAGATCAGTGAGCTGAGAGTGCACATACACGGTTTTTTTTTGCACATCAATAATAACGGACTTGCGCATGCCTAATGTACGACTCCTGTATGTCACTGTAACCGTCTTTGCCTTCATTACAATCGTCACCCATAAAAACTTTATTAATTTAACGTATTAATAAAATTTAATGAATTTTATTAATATATTTAAATGAATTTTAAGTTATCTCAAGGTCCCCCTTGGAGGATCACTGAGGCCCCATAGCAGGCCGCTGCCCGTGGTTGAGAACGACTGATATAGAGGTATATTTCAGTTGATATTTTGATTTTAATGCCAAAACCATTTTCAGAAGGTTTCTTTATTTCTTGACAGTCCTTAGTTTGACGTGTAGACAGCGGTACCTTAACGGTGTCAAATTTTGAGAGCGAGAGGCCTTCTGGGTAGTGCAGCACTATGCTGGTGTTGAAGGAGTCGTCACCTGGGTTGGCCAGCGATACGAGGACAGTCAAAGGAGCTAGATTCATCACCAGTAACGTGTCGTTCCTGCAGAGCAAATCGAATACAAAATCTTTATCACATTCTCATGTTTAATTAGAAAAAAAAAACCTATGAAGGATGGCAATATTCAGAAGCATTTAGAATCATATTTCACATTAATATCATTTTGGATTTATACATCAGTTGTTTCTCACGTAAAACTGAAGTTCATCTTCAGATCGGCCACACAGCTGTTGTTTGAATTACAGTTCCTTTGAAACGGCACCTAGTCACATACAAAACTTTTATAGAGCTTTTGAATGTTCCAGAAACTATATACAGTAAAGCCGATGGACCTCGAGTTGACTGATATTGATCTGATATTTCTGGGCAGAGAGAGACATGAATTTAACAAGCCTATAGTGTATAATTAGAGATGTCTGAAGCTCAGCTCACCTCGACATACTCCTCCGTCCTGCTGTGGATGTCAAGAATAGCCATGGAGCTTTCAGAAAACATCTTGGTTTGTGAAAAATTAATTTGTATCTTCAGAGGAGACACTGTGTCGGCAGTGCAGTGCTAAAACAAACACAGCATTTGCTGTTAAACCGAAGCTGCCATGATTGGCTGAATTTGTGATAGACAAAACGTACCTTCATGAAGATGGGGAAGCTGAAACAGGAGATCCCAGAATCCAGCAGGATGAACTTCTGCAGAGTCCTGGACGATGAATCACTCTGAACGAAGAATCCTCGATTGATTCCTCTCATCACGTCCACATTCAGGTTCAGAGAAACATTCAGGTTCTTCTTGAGAGATCCTGAGAGACATGAGAAGGTAAGACATGGAGGCCATGCTCTTCATGTGACAGAGACTCTTTGAGATGTCATTGACGTTACCACTGCTCCTGGTCCGCTCGTTCACCGTCAAACACGAAGTGAGATTAAACGCGTTAAACACTTTGTCACCCGGGCATTCAAAGTCGATCAGACTGATTTCATTGGGACTGAAACTGAGCTGCACAGATACAGACATCACAGGCCGAGCCCTGAGAAGAGAGAGAAAAGAGTAAATAGCCAATAGGTGCGTTTACATGGAGCATTGTAATCGGTTTAAAAGTCCAATCCGAATGAAAATGCTCCACATAAACACCTCAATCAGAATAAAAATGCCCAAACCGAATTAAATTGTAATCGGTTTGAGAGAGGTGGGATAAACCTTTCTATAAACTGAACAAAATAAAAAGTCTGCCATGTAAACGAGTTAAACCGATTACTTTGCGTCTACGTCATCACGTCAAGCGGTCAGGGGTCGTCAGAATGCAAAATGTCGGCAGCAAAATTAAACTGGAGTAAAACTGAAACAACACATTTATTAAATACACTGAAGGATCTCAGTGAATCATTACTACGGACCTTCATCCACACGCTTCTGCTTTACGGAGGAGGGAGGGGTAGTATTGAGATGCTCCTTAGAGATGCACAGCCACCAAACAGGTCAGCTTCCTGTTCCCGTCTTTTCCTCATACCATCCAGCAATAATATGCTACAAATTTCATGCTGTCGCTTGATTAAGAGCAACACTTTACATAAAAATAGCGCTCATAAGAAATAACAGAACTCCATGTTGACAGGAATACATGGCGGCAAACAGGACATAAGCTAATGTGCGCATGTCACAAAGTCATTCAGATTGAAAGCACCGGTGCATGTAAACACCATATCGGATTAGATAACGTCTCATGGAAACACTCCACCAAATCTTTCAATCGTAATGATTTTAATCGGAATGACAAAAAAGTGTACATGTAAACGTGGCTAGCAAGTGAGACTGACTGGGCCTTGAAAAACAACTCAAACTGATTGTTTGCTAAAATCATTGCATTTATTCTCCAAACTAAAGGTTCAGTTAAAAACTGGCCACTGATGTGACTGTACTCAAACAGAGCCAGAGTTCATAAATAACCTTGTGTTGAGACTATAAGAGAATCTTCACATTATTTTGTAAATGTGTGGTAAAATGTCCTACTTGAGCAGCACGATCCTTCCTTGTGCTCCGATCACGACATCTGTCAGATTATCATCACTCATGTCCATCTGACCGGACAGAGACACTCCAAACTGCTGCAGACCGGGCAGAACCGACCGCGCTGGGATCCGCTACACACACACACACACACACACAGGTCTTCTGTGCCAAAGCAGTTCATCATTGTACACGTTTATCCTACCATGTCTGTCTGTTTATCTGTGAACATTTGGCTCGTCTGGGATTCTATGTTAAACTGGACACAAACACAGTCCCAGCTAATAAATGTTTGTTCTAAGAACATTTTCTAAACGTTCAGTTTTGGTTATGGGTATGTTATAATGTCTAGTTTTCTTAATGTTAGTGGAACTTTTTTTAAGGTTAGTATGATCCCTGAAACATTCAAACACCTGCTATTAACAAGCAGAATCACTGAAGGAAAGAGAAACAACAAGAACAGAAACTACAACTGACTTCCAGCCATAGCCTTAGATGAAATCAACTGAAGATAAAAGAAGACATTAAATATCTCAAGATCTCAGCAGAGGATGATTAAGCAACCAAAACAGCATTACCAGCTTCACCTATTATTAACCAGATTGACTTTATTTCTGTCACAGAATGTCTACAGAAGTTCTTATTGAGAATTAAAGGGTTAGTTCACCCAAAAATGAAAATAATGTCATTTATTTCTTACCCTCGTGTCGTTCTACACCCGTAAGACCTTCGTTCATCTTTGGAACACAAATTAAGATATTTTTGATTAAATCCGATGGCTCAGCGAGGCCTGCATAGACAGCAATGGTACTTCCTCTCTCAAGATCCATAAAGGTACTTAAAACATATTTAAATCAGTTCATGTGAGTTCAGTGGTTCTACCTTAATATTATAAAAGGACGAGAATATTTTTTGTGCACCAAAAAAAAACAAAATAACGACTTTTTAACAATATCTAGTGATGGCCGATTTCAAAACACTGCTCTGGAGCGTTACGAATCTTTTGAGTCGAATTAGTGATTCGAATCGCGTGTCAAACCACCAAACTGCTGATATCACGTGACTTTGGTGCTCCAAACCACTGATTCGATTCATAAAGCTCCAAAGCTTCATGAAGCAGTGTTTTGAAATCGGCCATCATTAGATATTGTTAAAAAGTCATTATTACTCGTCACTTTATAATATTAAGGTAGAACCAATGTACTCACATGAACTGTTTTAAATATGTTTTTAGTACCTTTATGGATCTTAAGAGAGGAAATACCATTGCTATCTATGTAGGCCTCGCTGAGCCATCGGATTTAATCAAAAATATCTTAATTTGTGTTCCGAAGATGAACGAAGGTCTTACAGGTGTAGAACAACATGAGGGTGAGTAATTAATGACAGAATTTTCATTTTTGGGTGAACTAACCCTTTAACTGAGGTTTAAACGTTTGTTTTATCAAAAATGTTTCGTTTGAAAAGCGTTAAAGTATTTGCTTTAGTTGAGCTCTTAACCCTTGACTTTCGTTAGTTTCTCTCTCAACAATTGCAATAGAAAAATTAAAAAGGAGATCAAAATGTCTGTTTTAATGTATGGAAGCTTAAGTGTAGCAATATTCAATTTAAAATGTAATAATCAAAATGGCAATGCAATATTTAAAATGGTAATGCATTTCTGTATTTAAATTTACATTTTCCATGCAACATTTGGAGCAAAATGATAATTCAAATTCAATAATATATTTTACATTTACTATTTCCTACACTAGTTTTAACATATAATTTAAACATATATTTTAAAGTTTTATAAGTTGCAAAATGAAAATGAAAATGTATTACAAAAAAGATTATATATGTTTAACATGTTCAAGCAAAAATTGTAGCAAAATTATCATTTAAATGTTATTTTTCTTAATTGCATTTACACTCACAGTTAAGACACTTACGATTGCATTTTCAGATGTCCCACAATGAATGTAGCAAAATTCAATGTGGATTTGAAAATGCATTCCAAGCCAATCATGTCCCTGCCCTGCCCTGCCCTGTCAATCACTGTGTCAAGGCGGGGCCAGGTGTTCGAAACATGGTGGCAGCAGAGCTGCGAAGAGCGAGTCGAAGAGCAGAGAAATGTCAATGTTCCTGAAGATTATGTGCGTCCGTCAGTCATACAACCAGTACGTTAATAGACGCATAAATATTTATGGTTAGGATGACTCATAGAGAATGTGCCAGGCGCAGCTTATCGTGAGCGTGGTCGCGTGTCTGTAGAAGAAATAATCTTAGACAAGCTGTTCGAAATTATTGCTTGCTCTATCAGTATGGTTGTATGTTTTTCTCTTTATATCATTCTGATTATTGTTTGTGCATCATTTATATTAATAAAACTGTGTAGTCCTAATGAGCGTTTTTTATAATAATAATAATAATAATTATTATTATTATTATTATTATTATTATTATTATTTCTATTCCCAAAAATAATGATGTTTAAACCCCTCTTTCACCCCACCCAGACCATCTCTAATGCTCCTAAAATTCACTCTGGTGATGTCTAATTTCTCTCTTCTCTATTTCAGAAACATTTTGGACAGCTACACAGAGTCATTCTTTTGAGTCACAGCAACAAATTACATAGGCCTATTTCTTTGTTTTTAAATATTTTTTTCCTTCTTCTTTGGAACAATTTCATTTTACATAAATTTATTTAGGCTATGAAAATGTCTCAGGTTACGCATGTAACCATGGTTCCCTAAGAACAGGGAACGAGACACTGCATCTAACACGCTATGGGGAACGCTTCCGCGGGAACTGGTGTCTGAAACGCTATCACCCCCCTGTCCCCTGTGTCAACGGTGCACCTGCTAGGCACCCCTTGTGTGCGATCAGGTCACACTAGTAGTGACGTCAAAGGCTGTCGCTGGCTAATACAATTGTCATGATTTGATAGCATTTCAGACACTGGTTCCCACGGAGGCAATCCCCATAGCGTGTTAGACGCAGTACGAGTTCCCTTTCGAAAGGGAATCCTATTTAAAACTTCTCAACTGCTAATGTTTTTCAACACTCTACAAAAGCTATCATGCCATGTGACATGGTGCGTTATCCAGCTGGAAGTAAATCTGAAGATGTTTCACTGTGGTCATAAAGGGATGGACATGGTCAGCAACAATACTCAGGTAGGCTGTGGTGTTTAAATGATGATCAACTGACCATATGCACAGTTATTTCCTGGATTTCGATAAGACAGCTTGGCCATTTCTGGTGAACTGTTATTTATCATTCTATACTCGCTGTACATCGACACAAATTTTTTTTAATGTTGTAGCCTATTTGTATTTTAATGCAGTTGTCACACTTACCTAATTTGCCAATAAACCAGTTTTACTGATTGCAAAAAGATGAAGCTAATGAAAAAAAACATGGTGTCTGTAATTATGCTGCCTTCACCTGCTCTCGGAATTATCATAAATACAAGGCAGCATTAGACACGCAACATTTTTCCAGCACTTCAAATGTTATTTTTAATGTGATGACCAAAAGATGTTGTTGATGTAGGAAATCCAACATTTGATAGAAAACACTATCATTTAAAAATAAAAAGCACGTTAATTACCACTTTAACCAGCAGATGGCGGCAGAGCAGCATTTATTTAGACATTTCCTGTAGGCTAATATTTTTCCACACATTTCGTTTTTGAATAAATATTAAAATATTATAAAATCAATAGGTTTAAAAATGAATGTTGTCAAGGTATGAAGTATGAAGTACTCACAAAGTCTCATGAAATAACTTTTCTTGTGAATGAATTACACAGAAAGCGAGCACCGTGTTCTCCCTTTATAATCACAGCAGCTGTCAGTCAGTGCAGCGCAAGATCAATGATTTCGGCACACTTGTGAAAACTCACATTTTGTTCAATGAATCCAAGTGCACAATAAATCCTTAATTTACAGTGTGTTGACTTTTTTTTTTTTTTTTTAACAAGTTTGAAAACTGATGGTGGAATTGAATTTTGCTGAGAAGAATGCATCTTTTTAATGTTGACTATACGACTATACAATGACTATATTCTGATTAAACTAAGTATTACACTATTGATGCTGTTAAAGCTACCTCAGGAAATTGAAGATACTGGCACACCAACAAGTGACATTTCACTGTAAGTTTTCCAGCTGGTTTATATTATCGCAGATGTTCTAATGAACACTCCATTGGTACTAGGGTGTACTAAAAGGGTACTAAAATGTGGCAAGAAAATATCCTCCACACCATCACACCACCAGCACCTGTTCACAACAGACCAAAGTGCTTTCTAAGATGTGAAAGATGGGTTTAGACATCACCAGAGTTATTTTTGGGAACAAAAATTACTATTATTATTACTATTATTATTATCATTATTATTATTATAAATAACATGCATTAGCATCCAGATTGACTACACATAGTTTTATTAATACGTCTTTAAATGATGCATTAACAATAATCAAAACAATAAAAAGAGAAAAACATATGGTTCTAATAACATACTAGTTCTATGACTATGACGGAAGTGCATAATCTGCAGGAAAATTGACATTTCTCTGTTCTTGCTCAGCTTCATCTGCCAGTTTATGCCTCGCTCTTCACAGCTCTGCTGTCACCATGTTTCCAACACCTGGCCCCGCCTTGACACAGTGATTGACAGGGCGGGGCAGGGACATGTTTGGCTTGGAATGCATTTTCAAATCCACATTGAATTTTGCGGGACATTTAATGAAAATGCAATCGTAAGTGTCTGAGTGTAAATGCAATTAAGAAAAATAACATTTAAATGAACATGTTAAACATATATAATCATTTCTGTAATACGTTTTCATTTTAATTTTGCAACTTATAAAGCATTAAAAATATATGTTTAAATTATATGTTAAAACTAGTGTAAGAAATAGCAAACGTAAATTATATTATTGAATTTGAATGATCATTTTGCTCCAAACATTGCACATATGGTATGAAAAATGTACATTTAAATACAGAAATGCATTGCCATTTTAAATATTGCATTGCCATTTTGCATAATACATTTCAAATTAAATATTGCTACACTTAAGCTTCCATATTAATGGCTGCTCACACACAATTTTGCAGTAATTTCCCACATTATAAATGCGAAACCTGCGGGAATAAGTGAAATTATATGCAATACTCACAATTCTGAGCCAGAATTCACACCCTGTATGGTATCAATTTAATATTGATATTACGGTTTTAGCTTGTGGTAGCATGCCGAAGCCAAAACTGTGGTATCGAGCCAGCCCTACTCTGGCACAGTAAATGTGTTTTCTAAGCACACTTTTAAAGCCACCAGAAAAAGACCTACCAAAACAACCAAGGGTCAAGAGCTCAATTACAGGAACACTGATCACCACAATGGTGACTTCAAATGTTTGTTCCTCTTTCCTTCAGTGTGTCGTCACTAATGCTCAATCATGCTCACTTAATTATCTCATTAACTCCAACACTGCTTGATTTTAACACTCTATAGTGTGACACATATGAACACTGAATGGTGTTCATGAAACACAGGAGATATTGCTGTGTAACATCCAACTTTATCCATTTTTTAATCCAGAAATTTAGTTACCCTTAATATTTAAAATACTTTCGAAGAATATTGTTCAAAGAATGTTTTCTGCCAACATTATGAAAAACGTTCATGAAATACCTATGACAATATGTGATGACTTCATGAACATTGTTTTAAAAGTTTTTAATTCTAACACTTGCATAACCTTTACATAAATTAAAGAGAAAAGTTAGGAACAATAACTATGGGAAAGGTACAAAACTTTCCCACTGTCCAAGGATGTTCTTTTAAAACAGCACACACAACCGTATTCATTTGAAGTTAATTGTCATTCTGATGTTTAAAGGATGTCCCAAGAATGTTGTTCTAAGAATGTTTTCTCTCAACATTTATGAGGCCATTTAAAAAACCTACAAATAATGTATAAATAATGTCTTTGTACTAACTTTTTGAAAACATTATCAAAGACCAGACAACACTAAACAAATGTTCTATTAATGTTACTGGAAGAATGTTTGCTCATAACTTTGCCAGAACATTAGCCACAGTTCTGAGAGCATTCCCTGTTAGTTGGGGTGTTTGAGATTGAGGGAACTAAAGCAAACTCTCACCTGAGCGTGGTCGGGGTTTATTCCATGTGTCCTGTCACCCAGGTAGATGTAGACGACTCCCTCTCCTTCATTCTCAAGCGGCGCCCCGACTGCCACATCTGACAGGCCGTCTCCATTCAGGTCCTTTAGTGAAGCCAAAGATGCTGCAAATCTGCCTGTGTTTGACTCACTCACATTCAGTGTCTTCTGAAAATTCTACAGAGAGAGAAAGAGAACTTAATCTTCATTCATCTGCACATGACCAGCCTCAATACAATGTATTTCCATGACTTTCATGCGATAGTGCGTCACCGGGAACCTATTATACCTGCAATCCCACTGGAGCAGGGATGGTCAACTTCAGTCCTGGAGGGCCACAATCTTGCAGAGTTTAGCTCCAATCATAATCAAACACACCTGAACCAGCTAATCAGTGTCTTCAGGATCACTAGAGCTACAGACAGGTGAGATTATCAGGGTTGGAGCTGAACCCTCCAGGACCGAAGTTGCCCATCGCTGCATTGGAGTAACACAATGGTGATGACTAGCAAACTTCCAGTCACAGGCCCTGAACATTAACCACCATATGTTTTTGTATGTATTACTGGAGAATGTTGTGAATCTGTCCATACCTCCTCTGATACAGCGTAGACGTACAGCCTCCCTTCTGCCCTCGGCTGAGACTGATAAAATAACGGAGCTCCGACCAGAAGGAAATCTGATTCTCCATCCGAGTCCAGATCCAACACACTCAGAGACGCTCCGAAATATGACCCGATCTGATGACAAAAATCAATCAAATCGAATGTAATTGTATACTAGCATAAGCTATGTGTAGTCTGTTCACTGAAAAAAGAATTATGAAAACATTTTCTGCTTTACCAAGGCAAAGGTCAATATAGTAATTCTTTTTCTTTTTCCCAGTTGGAGATGGCATTGCAGGGCCCATATTATAAGTGTAATGCTTGTTTGTTTGGGTTTTTTTGTGAAATGCTAAACCTCATGAGAGTGTGTCTTATTGGGTGGACTGTAGGATTTGGGAAGCTCTGCTCTCACCAGTGCAGAGTGTTAATATCAAGTCAAAGGGTTCTTCTTCACTAACTTGTTCTCCGGTGATGTTCCCCGTCACTGTCCATGTGCTTTCACTCTTGATGAAGAAGGTCACCAGACCCATGTGTTCAGCCCGCGGCGCCCCAGAGAACAGAAGAGAGACGCCGCCTCTCATTCCCAGCACAGCAGAGTAACCTGAACATCATCGGCATCATTAAAACATGCACAGACTCTTCACATCAGACAAGGAAGAAACAAAAGCTTCAACATACCCATGTACGAGTCTTTACTGACAGACGGATCCTTAATCTCGGTCTCTTTGAATCCAGATCCTGATCCCGTCACTTCATACAGAGATCCACTCCAGTCATTAGATCCAACCGAACCCACAATCACAGAGTCCTGAAACAAACACAGCAGTCTCAGCTTCAGTCTCAGCCTACTGACATATCACATACTAGGGGTGTAACGGTACACAAACTTCTTTTTTCTTTTCATTTTTAATTAAACAGTGGTTTATTGAACAAATTGTGTCTCTCTCTTTAAATAAGTTTAATTATAATTAACATTTTCTTAAGCATAAAAAAATTCTCAGCTAATGCCGTAAACTACATACAGGGAGCCCTTTCTTGCACATTACTATAATATTAAATGTTACAATTAACAACAGAGTCCAAACTATTAAATTCAGTTGCTATTTATTTTTAGATATAAAAAATCAACACTTAAATAAAAAAAAAAAATTGCACATAAGGCAGGTGTTGCATTAACTTCTAAATCTAATTATAAAATTATTACTCCAATTCATTTCTGAAATATAATCATTTACACAGTTACTGTCATAACTTGTTTTCATGACAAATTTATTTAAACATATATTAAATAATTAAGACAATACGAACAGGTAAAGTAAATATAATGATTTTTTTTGTTTGTTTGTTTAATTTAATATTTAAAGAAATGCTTCCCTATAGAGTTAATTTCTCTAGTGAACTAACACACTGTGGACACTAAATGACCTGCCTGAGGTAAATGTAATAATGAGATATTATTCTCAATCAGTTTTATCGATATCTTGAAACACTGAATATCTGAAACACTGGATGAGAGATTACAAGCATATTTAGGTCATCTATTAATCTTTTTCTCTGCTTTTTTTTTGTTGTGATGGTTAGCAAACAGTGTTGCAATGGTGCGCGCCCCCTTCTGGATTGGAGTGTGTATCGCCTGTGACTGACTGTATTTGTCGTCTAACTGCATGAACCAAACCGTGATCTCTGCACCGTACGGTTCGGGACGAATGCACGTACCGTTACACCCCTATTACATACGATCAGCACAAAAGATCTTTAAAACAGCTCTTCCGATCTGATTGGCTGCATTACACAATTTCCTGGAGTCCGTGTGCAGAGGTTTATATTTGCGACATTTGCGAGGTTAGTGGCATTGCGTCTTTGAAAGATGTCCAAAGTTTTTGTTTTTTATGTTTAGCAGCAAATAAACCATATCAGTGGTGCTCTGGTTTTACTTCAGGGCCCAGATTTTACATCAAGTGGCAAACCAATATTCATTATTCTATCGTAATTGTAAACAAAAATGTTCATTAAACAGTTAAATTAATTTTTCTGAGAAATCATATTTCTGACCTTGTGGTAGAGGACACTGAATCCACTTTGCGATAACTCTTTCGGTCTGTCTTTGCTGTGTGTGTCCTTTGACCCTGAAACCACAGAAGGAAAACTCTTCAAATCATCAGTGGATTCTTCATTAGCTGCTTTTATTTAACACATTATACAGTATGTCCATTTTATTTACGCTTGCATTTTACCTTCAATGTTGTAGATCTTTTTTTGCAGGTTGTCAAGAAGTCCTTCGAGTCCACTGTAGTTTTCAATGTAGAAGGTGTTGTTTTTTTTTGGTTCTGAAGCCAGCTGAGTGAGTGTGTGTAAGCTAACATGTCCCACCTGATAAACAAAAACATCATTAAATCTGACTGTGCAAAAACACTTTTAATAACATGTGAACTGAAACAACTCAATATGTAAAACATCTTTTATTGAACTTGGATGTTTGTTCTTGAAAAATGGAAACAAATTGAAAACTGAGTTTTTTTTTCTTTTGTGCACCCAGTGGGGGTAAAAAAAAAAAACATAAAAGTAACGAACTACTAATCTGTGATAAATTAGTACTTGTAGTACTTGTCACTTGATACTGAATTGTGTCATTTCTGCACTACTAGAGACACCAAATGCAGAAATAATGGTTGTTTCCAGATGTTTCTTGAACACTCTCCTAGTCTGTCTTTGGTCATTCAATCAGACATTCCTACCCAAAACTCACAAGTTTGTTTGACAAGTTGACATGTCAGGCCACTCAAACAAATCAATGTTGTGAAAGTGTCACAGTGTGATGAAGCGAGCGCCACTGCTCACTTTGGGGGAGGGGAAAAGTAACGTGAGTCCGTGAGGGTATAAGGGGAAAAATGATGTCTTACTCGCACAGCACCCTCGTGCAGCGTACTTTATTTACAGTGCCAATAAATAAGACAGTCCACAGTGAAGTATGTGTATAGCTGCACACAAAAACACAAAAAAAGTACCAAAGAAACAACAAAACAAGAAAATAAAGCAGGGCTCAAAATTAACTTTTTTACTTGGTAGCACATGGTGCTCCAAACTTCAAAAAGTTAGGAGCACCACAACTAAATTATGTTTATATACGTAGGGCTCAACATTACTCCTTGTCAAGTCAAGTAAATCAGTCATTCACTTGTCTGAGTAAAAAAGTTGCTTGTCCAGAAAAATATAGGAATTTTGTGTTGTAAATATAATTTATTCTGAAGCAATATTCTCATCAATGTTCTATCAGCTTTGAATTTTAAATCTGCATATTTGTGATATTTACGCTGAGGGCATTTTTTATAAAGGGCATTTTTTTCCCCTAATCTCATTAAATGTATGCTCCATATTTCATTTTAAATTCTTAAATTTGATCAATAAATTAAATTAAAGTGCCCCTATTATGGATTTTTGAAAATGACCTTTCATGTAGTGTGTAACATAGCTCAAAGTGAATGAAAACATCCTGAAAGTTTTAAATCTGAAAGTGCACCGTATATAAAGTTATTTAGTCTCTCAAAAGTAAGAGTTGACTCTGAGTCATTTAAACGAGTCATTTGTAAAACGAATCCCAAGACGTTTTGTTGTGACGTCACAACGAAACATTAGCATATTGCCCGCCCACTTATTGCACGCACAGACACCAGGGAAAATTCATTTTTTCAACAAGACCACAGCAGAACAATCTTTTGTTGTGTTGCCGTCATTTTACTGACAACTGCTTCTCAAACATCCGGGAGTTTAATGCAGGATTCACAAAACGCTTGGTCTTAAAATATGGATCAATGACCAGTTTATTTGGACCAGCTTGCTCCTCTGAATCTCAATCTGTAAGTATAATTAATAATTGATGTTTATATTTTCTAGCGATCGTTCAGAATTCATAGTTTTGTATGTTATGTTGTGTAGTCTGTCTCCTGCTAACTGACTAACTCATGTTTCTGTAGTTCTGCTATTCAGATGTGGGTCCAATATTGTCTAAAAATGTGTCGATTAATGCAGCTTCTTATTACTTGGAGTAATGATCAAGGATGGAGCACGACTATTGTTTACAAAGTCTAATGCATTATCAGCTATTCACGTCTGTGCTCGGCTAAAGTGGGAGTTTACAACATTTTTCCCTCTGCGTTTTTATTATTACAGTAGAGTGGAGCTCTATCTGTATTGTAATAGGATGTTAAGATGCTAGTCCGTGCTAACTAGTTGAAGTATTCTCTCTGTAAACAGTAAACACCCATTGTAATGTCAAATGATGATATAGACATTTTTCTTTGTTAATAGTTATGACGAAAAAGTCTGTCTACACATCTGGCCTAAATGTTTATCTTGTCTTGCGAATTGATAGCTGTCATTCAGTTATAGAAATAGGATCACAAAGGATTGGGCCATCTGACCAATCAGAGCAGTGTAGGCTCACGGAAAGGAGGGGTTTAGAGAGACTGATTCTCTGAACAGCTTCAAATGAATCGTTTACAAAAGACTGAAAACTCAGGTGAAGCTGTTGTAGGAGACTCCCAAAACAATATTAGGAACCTTAAAAAAGGCATAATATGGACACTTTTAAACATGAAACTAAACCGCCAGTGGGTGGCGGCAGGTGACCGTCTTAATGAGTGCGTTATAAAAATACATATATATTATGATATATTAGTAAATATATTATCACATATTTTTCAATATATGAAAAGCGGCAATTCCTTATGTATTATTCAATATATTGTAATATAGCTGGTTGGAGCTAAACTGTGCAGAGCTGTGGCCCTCCAGGAATTGAGTTCGTGACCACTGATATATAGGGAAATATATTATCTTTCCATAAGGGTAGCTCCTTGTCACGTGATAACAGAGCGCAGTGAAAGAGAGTGATTCACAGCTAATATTAACCAACCTAAATCTGCTTTAAACTTAAGAATGTAAAGATGAAGTTTAATTGGTTATGTGATAGAACGGTGGACCGGGAATAGAGAGTGAATGGGGTATGTATGCAGGTGTGTATGTGTGTGCATACGTGCCAATGCTGCTCCCTCAGTGGTGACAAACAGGTGGATTTGTCACACACACACACACACACACACACACACACACACACACACACACACACACACACACACACACAGTGTTTCACTCTTCAGGAATCAAACTCCCAGTGACTGACTCACAGTGACTCTGAACATGAAACTGACACACCACAAACTATCTGAACATAAATGTGAATGACCAGCTTGAGCTGTAAGGAAACTCACCCCAATGATGTAGCGGAGGATATTTTGCTCATCACATCTGCTGAGGACATTTTTATCATCATTATCACTGGGCTCTCCATCTGTGATGATCACCAGGGCTTTCTGAGCGTTGAGATCGGCTCCAGACGACGCGTCATTCAGGAGATTCGTTCTGGTGATTTAATAAATCATAAATAACAACATATCAATATTTGATCAGTGTCAACATGCCTCTGTAGTTTCTACACCAATGTGTTTTAACTTCTAATTTAAAGAACTACAAAGTCCAACTTTATCAGACCAGATCAAAAGAGCAAATCTACAGAAAGAGCTATCATTATGTGCATTTCAAGACTTTTCCTCTTAAAGTGTAAATTCAGTGATCATTCATAAACAAATGAAAGTTTCACTCACAAGACATAGTCGATTGCTTTGTGTGTGTTTGTGAGAAATTTCATGTGTTTCTCTTTCATGAGTTTCTCTTCAGCGGAGCCGTTCTGATAATCATTGAAGTCGAACACAGTTCTGATCTCTTTTGAAAACTGGACAGCAGCAAACTGACACACAGAGAGACAAACAACAAGCACACGTGCCGTTAACATCATTAGCAAACTATAGACGGTCACATGTCAATATTTCCACATTAAAACACTGTAAAAATAAAAATTCATTCACTCAACTTAACTTTTTGAGTTATCTTTTTACACTGACTCAGATAAGTTGTCTTTACATAGAATATTAAGTATGTTCAACTTGCCAAATTTAATGTTGTTTGAATTTATAAAGTTTAGTTGGATTAACTTTATGAAAGTAAAGTGAACTTACTTTAAGTTTTCAGTACAAACGTTCCCTGTAAACTGGGTTTGAAATTAACACCCACCAACCAGCCAAACGCACATCAATTCACTAGCCAATTTGGCGGGTTCATAAATTATGTTCTATCACTTTGCAAGCCATCGCTATCAGAGCTCTTCCCCTAAAATTAGCAAAACAAAGCGTAAACAGGTCGCAAACTGAGAGGAGTGCAGCACCGCGTCTTTAAAATGAGAAGATAGCCTATTCTATGACCGCGTCTATTCACGCACCCAACAGCTGTTCAAATTCATGCCGGGCCACAGTTTGCCATTCAGTTTTCTAAAATACAATGATTTGGGACAGATATATGTAAATTCTGACTTCACCCTAGTCTGCAAGGCTGTGTATTGTGCATTTTAATAATTAAGGTTTGTTTTTGTGCCTAAATAAAGTGCTTCATGTACAGAAATAATAATCGCCATTTCTCTTCGTGTTTACGCAGTTCCCTTTCAATACTACACTCGTACTGCGTTGTATGCTGTTAGGCTAGACGCATATGGGGAAAACTCCTTTTCTCCGATTTCTGAAGCCTTTTTCAATCACGCAGTGAAACTGTACGGTCATTGGTTTGTGTAGTTGTATTGAAACGAACCAACGACGCAAGCCTATGGTGAGCGAGCGCGCCAGAGCCTGCCAAAAGGGGCGGGCATCTGGCTATATAAGCGGGCGTCTCACCTAGGCAGACTGATTCATTCTCCTTCAGCGATGACGATCACTTCGCGCTGGATCTCGAGACTTGAAGCCGCCTTCGCCTGCAAGCAGCTGGATTCGCCACTTCCTGCAAGCTGATCAGCTCGCTTCTCCTCTGCTCGCAACTCTCTACTCGCTGCTCTCAAGCAGCTCTGATCAGCGCGTGGCTTCTCAGCAGCCAGATCAACTCGCAGTACTCCAGCAGCTCTGCTTCCCGCGCCGCTCTCTAGCAGCCCCGGTCAGCGCTTCGCTCACGAGCCGCCTGCAGCGTCAAGAGCGCTTGTGTCAGCGCTTCCCCTGCTACGGTCTGGTGAATATAACAGCCCCTGCTCTTCTTCAGTTAATCGCGCTGCTCACGAGCCTTCAGCATCCTAGAGCCCCTGTTTCAGCTCATCCAACCTGCTGTCTTCCATCAGGTGAGCATATAGAGCTTAATTTTACTAAAGCATATTCTCACTGGCGTTTGTTTCAAAATGTCGAGCCTCTGAGCGCATCTTTTGCCGGCTCCGCCCCACAAGCCGCGTTCACAGGGGACGAGCGCTCTCACTACTGACAGTGCTCAGCTGAATATGACATGACGTTCTTCCCTGACTCAGGCGAGACTCATGGTATATATTCACTCTGAAAGAGCATATTTCTCCGGCGTTTGTTGCAAAATGCCCAATCTCTGACAGCGCTCAGCTGAATATGACATGACGCTCTCCCCTGACTCAGGTGAGACTCATGATATATATTCAATCTGAAAGAGCATATTTCTCCAGCCTTTGTTGTAAAATGCCCAATCTCTTAGCGTGTCGCTTGTTGAGCTCTTCATGTTTTCCTGCTGCTCCTGGCAGGACACCACGTCTTAGTCCGCTCGGACAGCATGGCGGTGGTCTCCTTCATAAATCACCAGGGCAGGCTCTCCTCGAAACCCCTCTACACTCTTGTGAAGAGCATTCTAGTGTGGGCTCAATACAACTTACTTTCACTGAAAGCAGTGCATGTGCGGGGTATACTGAACAAGGGGGCGGACATGTTGTCACGGAGCAACCTCCCCTCGGAAGAGTGGATGCTCCACCCCCAAACGGTTGGAGCATCCACTCCAGAGGGCAGAGGTCAACCTCTTCACCTCCGAAGACAACTATCACTGCCTAACTTATTTCTCAAAGAACAGGGATGCACTGGCCCACGACTGGCCCAGTCCCCAGTCTTCTCCTTTATGCCTTCCCCCCGGTCGCTCTGATCCCCCAGGTCATCAAGCGAGTCAGGGAGGGCAAAACACAGGGTCCTTTTAGTAGCCTCACTTTGGAGAAATCGGCACTGGTTCTCAGAGCTGCCCCAACTCCTCTCAGCACCACCATGGCTGATTCCCTTGAGACGGGATCTCCTCTCTCAAGCGAACGGAACAATTTGGCACCCCCGGCCCGAGCTGTGGGCTTGCATGGTCTCGACCTCCCCGAGAATATCCTACATACCATTTTGCAGGCTAGAGCTCCGTCTACAAGGCGCCTCTACACTCTTAAATGGTCTGTCTTCACTGCTTGGTGTACAGTCCGCAGTAAAGAACCATTTACATGTGACATATCTTTGATATTGTCCTTCCTTCAAGAGCTATTGGATAAGGGTCGCACACTCTCCACTCTTAAGGTCTATGTCACGGCCATAGCAGCTTCTCATGTTCCTATAGCTGGGCAGTCGGTGGGCAAGAACAGCCTCATTGTTCGTTTTTTGAAGGGGTCTAGGAGACTGAACCCTCCTCGTCCCCTCACTGTCCCTACGTGGGGCCTGTCCACGGTTCTGAGGGGCCTTAAGGGGCCCCCGTTCGAACCACTACAGTCTGCCGACTTGCGTCCCTTGTCACTCAAGACTGCCTTGCTACTAGCTTTAGTATCGGTCAAACGAGTGGGAGACTTACACGTGCTCCCAACTATGTCTGGGCCGTTGATTAAAGCTTCATTCTTCCTCTGCATGCCCTCAGTCTATGAGTTTCATAGAACGACTCATACCACTTTTACGACCCCGACCCGAGTCTGGGTCACTAGCATGGTTTTCTGTGTATTTTGTTATAAGCCCTGTTAGTGATTGTATCAGATACATCTGTCGCTCCCCTTCCATAGCACGGCGTGATTGTATTGTCTCCATATGCATCTAGCCTAATGGCATATGGCGCAGTACGAGTGTATCATCGAAAGGGAACATACTCGGTTACTAATGTAACCTCGGTTCCCTTAGATACGGAACGAGTACTGCTATTCACGGCACGACTCATGTCATCGCTTCAGTCGAATTAAATCAGTCTTCCTAGGTGAGATGCACGCTTATATAGCCAGATGCTTGCCCCTTTTGGCGAGCTCTGGAACGCTCGCTCACCATAGGCTCACGTGGCTCTGCCGCACCGTCATTGGTTCGTTTCAATACAACTACACGAATCAATGGCCGTGCAGTTTCACTGCGTGATTGAAAAAGGCTTCAGAAATCGGAGAAAAGGAGTTTTCCCCATATGCGTCTAGCCTAACGGCATACGACGCAGTACTCGTTCTGTATCTAAGGGAACCAAGGTTACGATAGTAACCAAGTAAATTTTTTTCCTTATACTGACACCACTTGGTTAATTCTTGAAGTGAACTTTTGTACGTACGGTGATTCGATTCACTGTTTCAAACTGACACCTTGAACTTGAGAACACGAGTACAGAAAGACTGGACCGGTATGACAGGCCTACTGTGAGATGTCCGCAGCGCTTCCTGTCCGGTGTGCGACCGGATAACCGAACACTAAAACACTCCAATCCGTTCTCATAAATGCTACATGTTCAAGACTTTTGCCCAAAAAGCATTATACACGCAGGTACCCTTACGAAAAAGAAGTATACTTCAAGTTAATTTTATTAAGCATACTTAAGTAATATTCAAGTATATTTTTAAGTATACTTTATGTAGTAAGTATACTAGTATCAATGTACTAGTAGTAAACTTGTAAGTGTACTATTTTAATACCGCTTGGGACTAAATTGGCCCAACTGAAGTATACGTTTCAGTGTACTATAAGTGTAACAGTAGTAAACTTAAAGTACACTAGTTCACAGCTACGTTTCTCATTTGTACTGCATCTGTAGTACAAGTAAACTTAAAAGTATACTAGTAGTTTACTACTTTAATATTAGTAGTACATTTTTAGTATATGAAAGTACACTTTGAAATATACTCTCACTAAACTACTAGTTTAGTGCAAGTATACTTGTAAGTTTTCTTTATTTTCTTTCTCTTATTTAGGTCTTATTTTTTATACTTGAAATACCTTTAACTATACTTTAACTCTTTCCATTTTAAAAACATTTTATTCTAGCTTTATGAATCCTTTTTTATCAACACTTAAATATGGGTAAGTTTCATTAATTAAAAAAAAAAAAAAAAAAAACATTTTAAACAAAAGGCTGAGAAAATTGCATTTTTGTCAAAGACTACGTCCAGATGGGATTCAGAACTAAACCTCACAATCAGCGATTTGGTTTCAGATGTAATCAGTGAAGCAAAACACTTTATGATGCTTATATCATTAATAAGTAGCAAGCATCTGTGGTATTGAAAACTTTCAAAAACTTTTGTAAAGTTATTCCAAGTAAACTTTATAAGTTAAAGTAACTACATTTGTGAAGCTGAAAGTACTTAAAATTCAAAGTAAATTCAACTTAAATGAGTCAATGTAAAAAAAAAAAAAATAACTCAAAAAGTTAATTTAAAAAAATTTCCTGTTTTTTTTCTTTTCTTTTTTTTTTTTTTTCTTGTTTTTTTTTTGTTTTGTTTTTTAGTAGTGGATTGATTTACCTTTATGGATGAGTTTGAAAGTTTCTTCATAACATCTTTAATGAAGTGTTTGTTCATTTCAAACTCATGTGCTTTCATACTGGAGGATCCATCAAAGAGAAACACCAGATTGACTTCTCTCTTCGTGCATTCTGCAGAAATATCACAAGATATGGAAACACATCCGTTACACCAACTTCTTTTAGCAATTAAACTGTAAATTATTGACAAGATGGCCAATGAATCCATGTATTTCCCAAGTATTTAACATTATCTTTAATCATGTCTTTAGTCCTTAATCGAGTTGTCAATAAACATCACTTCAACTGAAATGTTACTAACTAACAAACTAACACATGTTTTACAGTACTAAAAATTGTTAAATTGCAATTCACAAGTTAGTTTGCCCATATAATCTTTAAGCTATTAAGGTTAAATTTATTTGGCTTGCTGTCCACAGTGGAGGGGCTCGAGGCAGCAGCTTCAACTCAAGCTTAATAGTGAAGATGAGTCTGGTAGCAAGATGCCTAAATTATGTTGATGGAGTTGCTGATGCCAGAGCAAGGTGAGTGGCTGCTTATATGCTCCAGCAGTTAATTGAAAGAATTTATGGGTTCACTCCTCCCGAAATTATGCTTAGGAAGTGCTAAAAGTGTCGGTATCAGCTGGATTCTGTGTCTCATCAGACCTTGGTAAGCAGAGGTAAAGTTTGAGACGGCTTGTAAACTGCTGTTGAACTGGTAGCAGATGCCGTTCAGATACGAGTTTCCATCACAGTCATGAGGAAGATACGGACTGCAGCTCTGAGAAAGAGACACAATCACATCAGAAACATCAGTAGGACCATCAATCACAAAAAAACATCTAATATAGATGTTTCTATAAACCATTTCAAAAATACAGTTCCCATTTTTTTATTTACCAAATGCCACATTTTAATGTGAACATTCTATGAATATTAACAGTTAAAGGAAGGACTTGCCCAAAATTTATCATTCTGTCATCATTTAGTCTTCCTCTGTCAGGGGATGCTATGGAATAATCGAACGAATGAGATGTGTGTCGCAGAATGAATGAATAGAGACTTTTAATTAACAGCAAGAGATAAATGTACACCACACAACTAACATAACATTAACACAAGACCATGAACTGAAGAAACAGAGGGCTTATATACACGGAGGATGATGATCAAAGAACAGCTATGACCAGAAACTAAACAAGACAGAGAAACTAAACATGACTGTGGCATAACTCCTTCCAACCCCACAACCCCTGAAGGAAGACAGCAGAGACAATGCCAAGGAACTGGATTGTGTCAAAGCAGCTTTACAGTGATAACTGGAAAATAATTCTGTCTGCACAGCAGCTCTAGAAGAAAATGTCATTGTCCAGCTTAAGTAAATTCAGTATTGATTCATTCCGTTGTAAAAATCAATAGTTATTAATTTAGTTAATTTATCTATATATCAGCACTGGAGTAAACAGTGATGTCATCATCCAGCTCAGTTCAGTTCACATACAATGGTGTCAATGCAGGCAGATCAAAACACTGCTGAATATCAAATGTCAAGTGTCTCCAACTAATCAACCCAGAGGCGTCAGCGGCAAGGAACCCAAACTCCATAAGATGACAAAGCCTGCATTTACACTGATCCGATCTTTTGACCATATCCATTTTTTTGGCCAGTCTGCTTACATTCACTTTAGAAGCGACTGGTATCTTTACATTAATTCCTGCCCAAGATGATTGTCACTGATAGCTTTACATGCACATGGTAGACCCTCGGTTCTGAATGTCCGTGCTATTAAAATTATTTATATATTTCACGCCGGGTGGCCATGATTACCTGCGAGAATGGATAAGTTAACAGCTGTCAGTGTCATGGATGTTTTGCAGTGCGAATTCTGACTGAACGAATATAGACTGGAAAATAAAGGTAATTTGTGTTTGTTATTTTATCTACAGTCATTAGATCTAGAATTCTGAAGTGAAATAAAGTAATCAGGTAAGATTACATTTATTTGAATGAGAGAGAGAGAGAGAGAGAGAGAGAGAGAGAGAGAGAGAGAGGCCTACCCAGTGAAGCTTTTGGTTTATTTAAAAAAAAACATGCCGGTCTCTTTTAAATTAAGTGGCTCAGATCAGATGCGAAAAAATCGGATCTGATGCGGATTTTTGTGTTTACATGTGTGCAACAAATTCCGATCTGTTTCAAATGTGAGCAAAAAATCGGATTTTTTGTGCCAGTGTAAGTGCAGCCAAAAAATGAGAAAAAAAAAAAAACCTTAGGAGAAACCAGGCTCAGTCGGGGGGCCAGTTCTCATGATTATGATTCAGGCAGCGTTACGGGTCAGAAGTCAGACTGGGATCAGAACATTTAAAATATTTAATCCAGTTCCATCTGGTTGAAGATCAGATTCATCACGTCGGTATGGAAATGGTTTTGTTGAGGTTCTGTGCCACTGGCTGTCACTTTTCAGGGATGCATTGGGGATGCATTGTGGTTGTGTCTAGTCACAGGTCATCCATCTGATCTGGATGTTGCCCGGATCTGGCTGACTACGGTAAACCTCGGGATGAACAGAAAGACTAATATTAGCGTAGATGCCATTCTTCTTATGATGTAACGAGTATGTTGGTTGTGAACATCATCGATGAAGAAGACTTGGGGTTGATTAATAAAGACAACTTGGAACTGGGATTAACCAGTAATGACTGGGGCCAGTAGTGACTGTAGCATAGCAAACACCTCTTCCACCTCATCACATAATAATTACTCTGAAACCCAGCTCATTGTATTAACCTCAGCGGCGGGAGTGTGGGCAGAGCTCCAATCTATGCTGACGAACTCCACTAATACGCCCTCAATGACGCTGATGCCAGCTCACACACCTGGACAGACTCTGAGTTGGGCTCAGGCTCTGGGACGAAAACAGCTTCTGGCAATCGCTCTGGCTCTGTTTTCATGGTGGGCTTGGGCTCAGAGTCAGAGGAGGGCTCTGGCTCTTGCTCCATTGTGGGCTGGCTGGGCTCTGGGTCCAGAGTGGGGCTGGAGATGTCCTTATTGGTGAGGCAGATGGTAAAAGATGAGTCACACCATCACCCACTCTACATACTCGGCAAAGCTCCCTCGAGGACCATCCACGGGTCTTTGACTGCTCATTAAGCCCGGTGTAATAGAAAACAGCAGGGGTAGAGAGTGAGGCACACCAGATCGAGAAAGTCCCAAGTGTGATCCTTGAGGGAGCGATCTCCCTGCTCTAGCAGAAGCAGGTGGACTGCGTATCCCCGTAGTCCACCTGCTTCTGCTAGAGCAGGGACATCGCTTTTATTATTTTTGGTTTTTATTTTTATTATTATTTTTGCCATTTATCTGTCTGAGGTCTCATGTTCTGTCGGGGGTTGCTGTGTGATAATCCAACGAATGAGATGAGTGACGCGGAATGAATGGAGACTTTTATTGAACACCAAGAGATAAACGTACACCACATAATGTTAGCACAAGACTATGAACTGAGGAAACTGAGGGCTTATATACATGGAGAATGATAATCAAAGAACAGGGAACAGGTGAGAACTAATTAGAAACCATGACAACTAATGAATGACTCAAACATAGGCAAATACAGACAATGAAAGCTATGATCAGAAACTAATCAAGACCATGACACCCTCATGTTGTTTTACACCCTTATGACTTTCTTACTTCTGTGGAACAAAACAGGAGAATTTCCGAAGACTGTGCTGGACTGAAGCTTTCAAACTTCAAAAAAAAATTAAAAAGCGCCATGTGTAACGGACGTACACTCTAAGAAGAAATGTGTAGAAAAATGACAGCTATTATGTGTAGCATTCTAGTTTACACATTTTGTGTCAATATTTCATAAAAATGTGTTTGAGTAATTAGAACGTTTTACACATATTATGTGTAGTTTTAAAATTAACACATATTTATTCACAGCATCAACACAATCTGTGCAGCCAAGAACACCTGTAATGTGTTAATATTACACATTTACACATCTTTGTGTTCATTTCAGAGGTGAAGATCAGACCTCCAAAACCAAGACCATTCAAGACCAGAGGTGTGGTCGAGATCAGACCTTCCAAGTCCATTCAATCAAGATAATTCATTAATCGTGTGACTATTGAATATTAATAATTAGCACCTGCTGTTAAAAGCACAATTTTGTGAACCATGATGGAGATCAGGGTTTGCTTTAGTTGAGCTCTTGACCCTTTACTTTTTAATAGTAAATTTTGTTTGGGCTGCTGTAACTGAGTTATAACAGCCAGACAAGCAAAGAGAAAAGATGGTCAGGTGGTGTTGGTAATGTTTTCACATAATCATAATTTGGACCTGAATCACTGAACTCATTTAGAGTTAGATTTACATTATTGATTACAGCAGCACTGTGATTCTACAGCAGAAGATCAGCTTTTTCAATATAATCCAAAGGATTTCTCAAAAGTTGTTCTGATAAAAAAACAAACAAACAAGCTTTGTCTTAGACACACACAGACATCAAGAATCAGCCTGTGAATCTCAACAACAGTGACAATCAACATTCTGATAAACAGATCAACTCTGAACATTAGAAAACAAGCTACTAAAAAGTCACATAAACAGAACCAAATAAAATAGTGAGAATAAAGGAAATTACTAAGACAATTCAGCTCATAATTTATTCATTAATTTTCTAAGAAACTATCAGATTAAACTTCGATCAGAGGGAGACGACAGATCACGCATCATGTTTGTTTTCTTTATTTTGCAAAAAGCACATCATTTTGTTTTTGCTCTGAGTGTACACAAATAAAAGAAGATATTTCACAGATTAAAATGGTGTATAACTCTTAATTGTATGGGCAAAATTGACGGAGTATTTTGAGTCTCTTTCATACTGATAAGAAAAAAAGCAAGGTGGTATCGCCAACGCGATCGCCAACTCAAGGGGGTTAAAAAGTGAAGGGTCAAGAGCTCAACTAAAGCAACCCTGATCTCCATGGCGGTGACTTAAAAACTGATTTTCTCCTTTGGTGATTCTGCTTGTTAACATCAGATCACCTTCCTGACACATTTACTGTGTTAAAATCATAACACAATGAATGTGTCAGAATTAACACAACAAGTGTTATCCCTAAACTCACACACTGATGTGTAAGAATTTTGTCTATTGTAAGTTTAAATTTAAAATGTTTTTGATTTTAACATATAGCCTATGTTTAAATGTTTTTCAACTTAATTTAGCAATTTAATATATAAATCTAAAGTATTACTTTATATAAATATAAAGTAATGAATTGAATAAAACGTTGTTTAAATGTAGTGCGTTTAAACGTGACATCTATGAAAGAGCCTGTGTACAAAGAGAATCGCAATGCTGACAAGCCATGTTCAGTAACAACTTTTGGATTTGAAATAAAAATAAGTAAATGTTGTGTTTATGATATACAGCCACGGATCAGTTGCGCACTGCAAACACGGCAGGTGTGAAAGCACAATAGCACGTGTTGTCCTGCAACGCATATGAAACGGGCGTTAGAGCAGGTGGTGTGAACTGGACGGACTACAACTGACATGACTCAAAGCATCGCATGACTTCAAGATTTGCAATATAGTGCACAAGTTATAATGACCACTTTTCAGATGCATAATAGCTTCAGTCCCAGTTCACTGGAATTGCCTAGAAAAAAACACTTTCACATTCACCTTTCGTGTGGGTTTGTAATGATATGAGGGAGAGTAAGTGATGACAGACTGAATTTCAGGGAAGTTTTAGAGAGTTGCCAATTTCTCTCCTACAATTTACACTGGTATGACAGTCAATAAAAACATTCCTGCAGTGTTTCCCGCTCTTCAGTGGACACGAGTACAGAAGAGACTGTGATCAGGAGTCAAACGCTGAAGTGAATAATGAAGGAAGCTGCTGAACTTACAGTCAAGCGTCCGACAGCAGCAGACGACACAGCAGTAGACATGCCAAAGAACCGGACGCTCTCTGAGCCTGTCAATCATCACCAGAGAGAGAGAGACCTCAGTATGACAGGACAAACTCAAACCACAACACAGTTAGATGCAGATGAAACAGATGCACAAAGGTTTGTGTGAGACGATGGAAGTCAACAGAAAGTCTATGACAGATAGTGTGTGTGACGCTGATACCTGGCCAGTGCAGCGGTCTGCAGGACAGCAGATCTACTGTGCAGCTGTAAATTTCACCTGTTGAGTTTCTTTTTAATGGGGCTCCAACGATGATCCTGCCAAAAACACCCTCACAATCAATCAGTCAGAAAACACCTAGCAACCACACAGAACAGCCTAGCAACCAGTGTGTGTGTGTTTCACTCACTGTTTCCTGTTTTCAAACTCAGACTGATAAACGCTGTAACCAAAGAAATCTTCTGCCGTGCCGTTAAATCTCAGTGGATGTTCAGTGTCGATATTGAAGGCCTCTGAAAGAGACGCTGGAGAAGTGAGAGAGACTGTTGAGACATCACAAGATGTTTGTGAGACTTTTTCTTAAAGATCCACGGAGTTTCTCTTCCTGTTTGACAGTGTTTCATAAGACACTGAAACAGCCAAAACTAGAACCACCAAACTGAACGACCAGCTTCACCAGCACTAACCAGAACCACAGAAATTCATTCTAGCTCTGGACATTCAGTCAGTCAGTCAGTATGTCTGTCTATCTAATGGACAGACATGCACAGACAGACAGACATCAGCATTGTTCATCTGCAGTCTGACATTAAATAAAAGAAACAATCACTACCATAAATGTGCAGCAACATCATGAGAAAAGAGCTGTGTGTGTGTGTGTGTGTGTGTGTGTGTACACGTGTGAGTTCCTGTCAACATATCTATAGCCACACCACAAAACCACCACACCCTGTTCCCAACACATACACACTTTATCACCTCAACTTAATGTAAAAGTTAATGTAAATGTAACGAAAGCGTTCTACAAACACACGTCTCTCACACACATGCATACAAACACACACTCACTGATCTAAATGAACACATCAGCCTCGTGTTGTTTATAAAGTTCATTATAATGATTACAGACTAACGTGAATGCAAAAACAAGGAAACTGAACAAAAAATTTTACCTTTATATCAGTTTTTACAAAATGATAATGTGCTTTCTGAATCATTTGAATCTTTGAGGGCATCTCTTACCCCACATGAACAGAATCCAGCCGAGCGTCTCCATCCTGCTGCTGCTCGTCTGTGTGACAAATGTCTTCCTGTTCATTTCTTCATGACAAACTCATTTCCTCATTAACACGCTGTTTCTCACACTTGCAGGGCGTGTGTGTGTGTTTCTCACAGATCGAACAGCAGATCTGCAGCTCTGTAGATGCATTAAGTCATGGTGTTCGTAATCATACTCATCACTGAGGAACCTGTATCTGACCTGAACATCATGTTAGAGTACATGTCCACATCACAGGAAGGGTGTATTTAACACACACACACACACACACACACACACACACACACACACACACGCAGATGTTATTTAGCAAGTTCTCAAACTTGTACAGTGGGGAAAATAATTATTTGATCCCCTGCTGATTTTGTAAGTTTGACCACTTACAAAGAAATTAAGGGTCTATCATTTTTATGGTAGGTTTATTTTAACGGATATAGACAGAATATCAACAAAAAATCCAGAAAAAACACATTATATAAAGGTTATACATTTACTTGCATTTCAGTGAGTCAAATAAGTATCTGATCCCCTGCCAGCAAGAATTCAGGCTCCCACAGATTGGTTACGTGCCCAAGTGTCTCGTCACTTTAAGAAATTACTCCTAAGCTCATTATGAGTATAAAAGAAACCAGTCCACAGAATCTGTATCTTTCATTGCAACATCACCACCATGGGCAAGACCAAAGAGTTGTTAAAGGACGTCAGGGACAAGATTGTAGACCTGCACAAGGTTGGAATGGGCTACAAGACCATCAGCAAGAAGCTTGGTGAGAAGGAGACAACTGTTGGTGCGATTATTCGGAAATGGAAGAAATACAAAATAACCATGAATCGCCCTCGGTCTGGAGCTTCATGCAAGATCTCTCCTTATGAGGAAAGGATGGTCATGAGAAAGGTGAAGGATCAGTGCAGAACTACACGGGAGGAGCTTGTATATGATCTCAAGGCAATTGGGACTCCAGTCCCCAAGAAAACCATTGGTAACACACTACATCTCAATGGATTGAAATCATGCAGTGCCCGCAAGGTCCCCCAACTCAAGAAGGCACATGTACAGGCCCGTCTGAACATCTAAATGATTCAGAGAAGGCTTGGGAGAAAGTGCTGTGGTCACATGACACCAAAATTGAGCTTTTTGGCATCAACTCGACTCGCTGTGTTTGGAGGGAGAGAAATGCTGACTATTACCCCAAAAACATCATCCCCACAGTCAAGCATGGAGGTGGAAACATTACGCTTTGGGGCTGTTTCTCTGCTATGGGTACAGGACGATTTCAGCGCATTGAGGGACCGATGGCTGGGTCCATGTACCATAAAATTCTGGATGAGAACCTCCTTACTTCTGCCAGAAGATGGGTCGTGGATGGGTCTTCCAGCATGACAATGACCCAAAATACTGCCAAGGCAACAAATGAGTGGCTCAAAAAGAAGCACGTTAAGGTCATGGAGTGGCCTAGCCAGTCTACAGACCTTAATCCTGAAACTTCAAGTTGCCAAGTGACAGCCAAGAAACCTTAAGGATTTAGAGAGGATCTGTAAAGCGGGGTGGACCAAAATCCCTACTGAGATGTGTGCAAACCTGGTGACCAACTACAAGAAATGTCTTACTGTACCTCTGTGCTTGCCAACAAGGGTTTCTTCACCAAGTTTTGCTTGGGGATCAAATATTTATTCTGTCTCTATCCGTTAAAATAAACCTACCATAAAAATTATAGACCCTTTGTTTCTTTGTAAGTGGGGATCAAATAATTATTTTCCCCACTGTATGTTGTGCATCAAAGATCCAGACAAACCTTAATACTTACACAGAGAAAGATAGAGGACTGCAATAGAAAAATGGAGGAAAAAAGCAGGTGAAAAATGTTTTCAATGAAAGCCCATTTAACAAAACATGTTTTAAGAACTTTTTTCTAATGTTTCCATTATGAAAACATTATTTCTGAATGTTCCCTGAAAATGTTATTCTTGGCTATGCAAACATTAAGGAACATTCCATTTTATGATTCTTCAAACATTATGGGAACTTTATTTGTGAATGTTCTCTGAACGTTCTGAAACAAATAGTAACATTTAAAAAATGTTAGACAAACGTCCAACTTAACTTTACATTTAATCTTTTAGCAGATGATTTTATCCAAACCGACTTACAAATGAGAACAAAAGAAGCAATCAAACCAACAACAGGGCAACAATATGTAAGGGCTGTGACTAGTCCCAGTTAATAAAGCAAAGGTTTTTTTAAAATAGATATATAGTATAGTAAGCGTTAGTGTTAATGGGTCAAGTGTTGACGAAAAAGATGCGTTTTCATGCATTTCTTGAAAATGACTCTGGTTGAGTTAGGCAGGTCATTCCCCCAGCAGGGAATAGTTCAGGTAAAGGTCTGTGAAAGTGACTTTGTGCCTCTTTGCGATGGCACCACAAGCTGCTGTTCACTTGAGGAATGCAAGCTTCTGGAGGACACATAGGTCTGAAGCAGTGAGTTTAGGTATAGTGGTGGAGAGCCAGTGCTTGTTCTGTACGCAAACATTAAAGCCTTGAATTTGATGCGAGTGGCATTTGGCAACCAGTGCAAGTTTATGAATAGAGGTGTAACACTCTTGCTGCAGCATTCTGGATCAGTTGTAGAGGCTTGACAGTGCATGCTGGAAGGCCTGCCAAGAGAGCATTACAATAGTCCACTCTGGATAGAACAAGAGCTTGGACAAGGAGTTGTGTGGAATGCTCCGATAGGAACGGCCTGATCCTGCTAATGTTGTAAGGCAAATTGTGAAGTTTAACTGATCATCAATCACAACTCCAAGGTTCCTGGCTGTCCTGGATGGAGTTATGGTTGACAAACCTAGCTGAATGGAGAAAGTTGTGATGAAGTGTTGAGACCACAAGCAGTTCTGTCTTTGCAAGGTTGGTTCTTCATCCAGCAAGAAATGTCTGTCAGGCAGGCTGAGATGCAAGCAGCTACCGTGTCATCAGCATTGCAGTGATAGGAAAAACCATGTTCCTGAATGACAGGTCCTAGTGATGATGGAGAAGAGAAGTGGTCCAAGCACTGAGCCCTGAGGCACTCCAGTAGCAAGATGATGTGACTTAGACACCTCACCCCTCCACGACACCCTGAAGGACCTACCTGAGAGGTAAGACTTGAACCACTGGAGTGCGGTTCCTGAGATGCCCTTCATCATGAGGGTTCACAGGAGGATCTGGTGGTTACTTGTGTCAAAAGCAGCAGACATATCAGAAATAAATTAATGTGTTTGTGCTAATGTTTTCAGAACATTATTAAAGACAAGAAACAAAAGTTCTTTTAGTGTTATTGGAAGAATGTCATTTATAACTTTGAGCCAACATTGCCAGAACGTTCCCTGTTAACTGGTTAAGCATAGTGACCATGTTTACCCTCAGAAACAGAGCAGTGCTTTTGAGTCACTTTTCTCCACACTCCCTTTTCAAACGTCAAAAATTTTTGTGCCTCCGAGAATCTGATCATTATTATCCGATCAGTATAATGATGCTGCTGTTGCAACCTAATTTTGAAAAATAAAAATGTTGTATCTATAAAAATATCTTGTACAGTAACTTTTTAATTTTAGCAGATGCTTTTGTATAAAGCCAAATAAAAATGAAGGAATACACAGACATTGTAACAAAGGAGCCAAACTTTCAAAAGTGAAGTTATATTAAACATTTTTATTGAAAAGTTTTGTGGGGAAAAAACAAAAACTTTCTTTTGGCTGTCACTTTTTCTGTAGAATAACATTTTTTTATTATTGTTTAAAACAATTATTAATTATAGAAATCAAATAAACTAATTATAAGAAATATGCAACAGAAAAAAAACATTTTACAATAAGGTTTCATTAGTTAACAACATTAGTTAACTTCTACACTTCTACAGCATTCATTAATCTTTTACTGTTAATTTCAACATTTACTAATACCTTATTACAATCAAGAGCACTGAACTAACATGAACAAACAATGAACTGTATTTTTATTAACTAATGTTAACAAAGATGAACAAATACAGTAATAAATGTATTGCACATGGTTAGTTCATGTTAGTTAAAACATTAATATTAACAAATGAACCTTATTGTAAAGTGTTAACAAAATTTTTTTAAAAAAAGCAATACTTTACTGTTGGGATATTTAAGGAAACGTTGACTCAAAAAAAAGTTGTGTCATCATTTACTCACCTGTAAGACTTTCTTTCTTCTATGAAAAACAAAGGTAGATTCATGAGAAACAGTCACTGTGAGTGTCAAGCTCCAAAAAGCCTATATAAGCACAATGAAAGTATCATAACAGTGGTCCATATGAATTGTGTACTGTTTTTCAAGTTATCTGCAGTCACCATATATTCCTTTGTGTAAGGAACAGACTGAAATGTATTCACTATTCTCTGAAAATCATCCCCTTCGCCATTCAGATCTGACACATTAATGATAATGAGATCAACAGATAAAGAGATGAAACTCTGCACACTTTGTTGGTTTGCATGTGTATCATCAGCAAGGCAGATCTGAGGAACATGAGGAACATCATGTGAGAACTAGTCTTGAGCTTAAAGATCACAGTGCAGCACATAAATATATATATGCATGTATAGTGTGTGTGTCCTCCAACTGAATCCGGATAATGCTAAACCTCCAGATCCGTGTAAAATCAGTCCTGGAATCTCTGCAGCATCTCACAAGTCTTCTTGCCTAGAACCTCGTGGATCTTCTTCAGGCGTCGATCAGATATGGGCCTGACGTAACTATCGGGGAGAATCACGGCCGTGCCGTCCTGCACCTCGCCCATGACCAGCAGGGGGAGCTGGTGGTGCTGTGTGATATTGGGACAGGGGCAGCTCCAGTCCATACGCATCAGCAGCACCTCCAGGTGTTGCGTATTAAAGAGCTGCAGGCCCATCTTCTCATCACGCAGGACCTGCTGCAAATGGAATCGAGCGATTCCCGAGTCCAGCTCTTCAATTAGTTCGGTGAGCCGTCCGACGATGGCAAAGTCACTGCGACAAAGACTCGCCACTATCTTTCCTCTCGGCCGGCAGTTTTTACACGGACGCCGCTTTGGCTGCGGGCAGCTGGCTTCGCATTCTTTACGCGTGCGGAAGTTGTTCTTGTTTCCATGGCAGCCACCGTAGACGAATGCCATGCACTGCTTCATGAGGCTGTTGTAGGCCCAGCGAGCCTCCCAGTGTTTACAGGGTCCCTGAACGGCCGGCAGTGAGCACACACCCAGCCCTTCACGCTGACAAGACGCCCGGCACTCCTCATATGTCTCGAAACGATTGCGGCCGCCCTCACAGCCTCCGTGCGCAAACGCGTGGCAGGAGCCCCGGGCCGCGTCGTAGAACCAGTCTACTCGCTTCTCGCCGCACTCGCCCCGCTCCACGGCCGCCAAGCAGTCGGCCGGCGAGAATGGGCGTCCCAACAGCAAGCCTGCCTCGGGGTCGTCGAAGAAGTCCTCATTGTCACGTCTGACGATGGAAAGCGGGTAATCGGCTCGCAGCACGCCAGCGGAGTTCCGCGCGATGCAGGTGTAGATTCCAGTGTCCCACATCTGGGCATTATACACCACGAGCTGGCCGATGTTGGTTATGACAACATTCCCATACATCTGGTCCGGCCGCATGACGATTTGCTCATGCACCTCAGACTGCTTCTCCCAGGTGACGTCGGGCTTCGGGTGGCCAATCACATCGCAGTGAAAGCTGGCCGTTCCGCCCAGGTAAATGACCTGGTGCTGTGGGTTGGAGTAGAGGGTGGGTGGAAAGGGCTCGATGTCGTCAGCGGTGGACGTGGGTTGAGCCGTGGTGTCCTGCGGCAGGGGGCTGGCGTTCGGGCCGGACAGGTGATAACGGCAGGTGACCACGCTGAGCGTGACGCCCTGAATGCAGGCCTCCGCATCCATGTAGCAGCGGTTGAAATACGTGAGGCCGTCGGAGGCACACGTGAAGCTGGGTTCGCTCTCGCAGCGGTCCTGACATTTGCATACCGGCTGCCCCTCCCACACGTCACACACCGCCCCCTGCTGGCTGCACACGAACTCATCGCAGCTGGCCACGCCTCCTGCCGGAACACCCGCCCCCGACTGGCCGTCATCACCGTCAGAGAAACGGGATGCCACACAGCTCAGCAGGCCGCACACGTTAGTACAGCACTTCTCAAAGGCGGCGCAATCCTGCAGAAACACAAACACCAGTTAGTGCAGCCTTTCAATTAACTATTGCACTTATATCCAGCTTTACCCCTATACGTACTCATGTAAAGAGAAATTTAGGCTACTATATAGCAAATCTCGAATATAGTCAGCCAACTCTAAACAGACTTTTAGGGTCATTAAAAAAAAAACTCTGCACATCACTTTGGTGTGGCCAGTGACACAATAGTGCTATTTAAGGTCTTGCTTACTGTGGACTGAAGGGCACAGGTCATCATTGGTGGTCTGCTACATTTTTCCAGTCAAAATGCCAGTCAACAAAAAAAGAGAAGTTATTAAATTTCTTACTAGGTCAGTTACAAAAAGTTACAAAAAGAATACCTTTACAAACTTTTACCGTTTTATCAACTCCTTGTCATCATTTAACGCCAATACATTATATTTTCATGGGAAAGTGCGCAGCCTCCTCTTCTCTGCTGCCATCTTGTTACTCCTAACCTGGTTAGGAGACCTCTCCAGCACTCTTAAATAAATTAAATAAACCTAGTCTTGACACTTAAGGGCCTTTATGAATCACACTTATTCTTAAGTTTAGGAATAAGAGTAAAATTACGTCATTCTTAGAATTTTGACACACTTAATTTTTTACTTTGAGCGGCTTCATACATATGGCCCCAATTCATGACACTGTGGGTCCTTCAGTCGGACACCACACAGACATCTTAAAAATCATATATAAGAATGTTTGACAAAATCTTAAAAGTCACTATAGTATGACCCTTCCCTACACTATACCTAAACCTACATGTCACAGGAACCTAACATAATTTTAACATTCTTATATATATATATATATATATATATATATATATATATATATATATACAGTATAAAAGAATGTTAAAATTACGTTAGGTTCCTGTGATGGGTAGGGTTAGGTATAGTGTAGGGAAGGACAATAGTAAATTGAGTCAACATAGACATATATTCAACATATAGTCTCATATAAAAGATTTTGTCCTGGTGGGGTCCAAGTAAAGGATATAGTAAAGGATAAGTAAAGTAATAAATACAAGTACACACACACACACACACACACACACACGGTCATGTTTTGTCAACACACCAGAAGCGACACAACATTACCGAGTAACACCAAGGATCTAGTTCGCCCAAAAATGACTTCTGGCATCTTTTAATCACAATGAACTGACTATATTAAAAAATAACTTCGCTTTTGCACTGAAGATGAATGAAAGTCATAAAGGTTGAACTGGGTTTGGATTTGGAATAATGCAGATATTCTCAAAACAGCACAGTCTGACTCATTTAGTTCTTCTCAAACACAGTGCAGCTCTTTAACACACCCACGTATATCAGTCTTTGATGAACAAAAGCACACAGATGTGACATGCTGAAAAACTGCAAAACTTGTTTTAAATTGAGCTAAAATTGCAAGCGACTTCCTGTCTGTGTCTGAGTGTGTGAAAAATGCAACACGTACAGGGGTTTAGGCTGCAGGGTGTGAATTCAGGAGAACAGTTACGAAAACCCCCGCAGATCTGAGTCAAAGTGCCATTTCAAAATGACGTGTTCTTCAAACCTCCTGTTCATCAGTGAATCCTGAACGCTGTTTCCACACTTCATGAAGCAGCACAACTGTTTTCAACATTGATAATAATCTGAAATGTTTCTTCAGCAGGAAATCAGCATATTAGAATGACTGCTGAAGGATCATGTGACACTGAAGACTGGAGTAATGATGCTAAAAATTCAGCTTTGATCACAGGAATAAGTTACATTTCCAGGTCACTGTACGAGAGTCCATGTTAAACTCTGCTTATCTCAATGTTCTACTGTTAGTGTTGTTATTAGAGAGCATCTGTGTTTGTTCACCTGGTCAGTTTGGCATTCCCTCTCACAGGTGCTCTGCGCGTCCACCCACAGGTTCAGGTTGATGTGATTCGGACAGACGCCGGGATGATCCGGAGCGGCGGATCCGGCCGCAGCTGCGGGCCAGAAGCACATGAGGAGCAGAGAGCAGAACGGAGATCCAGAGCCGCTGGAGAACCGCATGAGTGTGACGTCCAGACAGTCCAGATCCAACACGAGTCAGTCTGTCCCGCGGGGGGTTTTACGAACGGCACAAACAACTGCACAAACGTCGTTAAGAGATGAAAGAAGCTGGATCATCTCTTCTGTGAGCGTTCGCCTGTGTTCTGACTGCTGTGTGGCTTCTGAGACTCATGAAGCTCCTCTCTCAGGCTTTCATATGCAAAGCCCGCTGGGAAAGCAAGTGAAGGCCAGTATCTGATGGGATCTCTTTGTCCTACCAGGAGCTCCAGGCCTTTCATTCGCTGACCGCGGCCATGACCTTTGACCTGAGCGGGTCACGGCCCTCCAAACCTCCAGACTGAGCCTGGCTCTCACACAAACCTGAGTTCAAAACACGCATTCAACAAGCAGCTCTGATTTATGAGCACTAGTTTCATCTCAGACCAGTGACTGGTGCAACTGGTGTGGAGTTTGGAAAGGATTAAATTGAATTAAATGTAGTTCCAAACGTAGGAGCCTAAACATTCAGTCCTGTCAATCATCATTACGAGGGTATATAAGCAGCAGTCACTGCGTCATCCAAGCGACAGTTCTCTTATTCTCCCTCTGCACAGTTCTGTTATAAGGGGGTTTAGCTCAAAGCTCAAGCCGAGCCTCAGGTTCAAGCCTCCTTCGAGGACAGCAAGCTAAGTTAGTTTTACCATTAACCATTAAGACTGAATGGGCAGGCGAACTTGTGAAACCACACCTTGTTTGTTTGTTGGCCAGAAGAGAACTGAAGAGAACTGATGGAGTTTGGTTTCCTTGACACTATGGCCTGCTTAGTTGGGGACACTTAACTCTTTTCTTGCCATTGATAGAATTTTCTATCAATCTATATTTTCACTGTTATACAGCAGGGGGTGCTGTTATGTATCTTCCGAAAAAGTACACAATCTCCGGATCAAAATACTAGTAATGAAAAGTTCAGATCATTTTACTGATCTTTGAATCTCGTTTATCAAAATGAACAAATATTTTTTCAAGTCATTTCAGCATAATATAGTTAAAATGTTTATAGCCAAAAACAACTACTTATGCGATGTTGATCATATTTTGATAAAGAAACTATGCTACCAAGGCCAAATTATGACAAACAGAAACCGAGTCTTCAGGTTTGAGTCTTTCGTTCTTTTGTCACATGATCGCTTCCCATCTCAGTATCTTACAACAAACAACATTACATTAGTATTACAACTGTATGTTGTTATTATATGCAGGTATCTTTGCTGTATCAAAGTGATTTTCCCCATAATAAGGATAAAGTTTAAAGTAACCAACTCTTTATTACCACATTTACCATCATGACAGAAATTCACAAATGTATAAATTGTAAGAAATAAAAAGCTACAATGAGAGACCAGAAACGCATCGCATAACTGTAAGAGTTTAAAAAAAAAAAAAAAAAAAAAAAAAAAAAAACACCTACCCGTGTTTGTAAGGAAGTTTATCATTAACTGATTATTAACTGATTTCTGTATCAAGTATGGCTGTCGCGTCACGTGACAAAAGAACGAACGACTCGAACTAATCAATTCTGTTTCCTGTACAGAAGCTGTAGGATGTTGGGCATGCGCAGTCAACCCAAAATGAACGAACCCCTCGATGAGACAACTCGATGTTCCCGAATCATACTAAAGATTCATTCAAACTGAACGAATAGTTCATGAAGAAGCAGCAGAAACAAGTGAAAGAAGCATTTCGTATGCACATGTAAAGTAATGTGATCAAACATTAAACAGCATATAAATCAAAACTGCCTAACGTTATTGAATGAAATGTTGAACCCATGAAGAGGAAACGACTGAAGCTTTGAGAGTGTTGATGGACTCGATCTGCTCCATCTGTGTTCTGATCATCTTTCTGAATCCCATCCAAGTCTTTGGCAAAAAACATGATTTTCTCAAATTTTTGTTTCAAATGTTGCCGTTTTATGAAACTTACCCATATTCAAGCATTGATTAAAAAAAAAAAAAAAAAAATAGTATGCATGAAGCTAGATTTTTTTTTTTTACTTTTTTTTTTTTTTTTTTCTTTTACAGTTCCTCTTGATTGCTAACACACTATAACTGATTCCTTTGGCACAGTTTCCCAAACCAATTATTCATTTCTCAAAACAAAGACACATATCAAACTGTTTAACACATTTCGCCTGTTTTCAGAGGGATTGGCATGATAATGGGTATGACAGTGATGTATTTGCTCTTGGCTGAATAGATCTGCTACGCTGCTGCTGCTGCAGAGCAAGTACAGAGACTTACTACTGCCAATACGTTCACAGACATTACTGTGAGCATGTAAGACTGTCTTAGGGAGGTAGAGAAAGTCTTTGTCAGAAGACCAAGAAACTGCTATAGTACTCTATGCTGTAATGAAATTCAGCTGAAGGTGCAAAGGGTGCTGAATTTATATCTTTATTTTTTACTGTACAGTAATTGACAGTATACTGTATTGTGTTGCATACAGAGTTATTAAATTCTTTGCTATTTTTTCTCTAATGCTCTTCTTCTACTGTAAGATCACTTTACAGTTGAGTAATGAAAAACCAGTCAACAATTCGATCTCACCGTGAGCTCCCAGGACACTCTTGATGTGGTCACAATGTGAGGTCACAGCGCCCTCACTGTGTGCTCAAACTGTGAGATTACACACTGTAAAATCTAATTAGTCATACTTAAAGAAGCAGGCAAACCGATTGCCTAAAAAAACGAAGTAAAGTGAAATAGGAAGCGTATGTTGTACAGACAAATGCTTAGTTACTTAACTTCTAGTTTAGTTACATAACTTCACTTACACAAGAGTTCTAGAAGCTAAAAAAAAAGTACTGTAGAGAATACTTGATAATTCACTTTAAATAAAATTGAATTGTTGCTACTGTTGTGTTTTGCATGCTGAATGTTGAAGTCTGTGTGACTCAAGCATGGTCAACTGCAAGATATTGTCACAAATATCGAGGGATTATTTCAACCCGATTACAATTTCACAAGGTGTTTATGACAAATGTAAGCAATAAAATTGTAAAAGATCATTATTTAACATGCAAAATAGAAAAGCTCATGATTTAGTTAGAAGTTAAGTCACCTTTTAAAAGCAACCTATTTATTACTTCCCTTCCTTTGAAACCAAATACCTGATTTCTTGTTGCATCGCTGCATCAATAGAAAGATAATTATAATATATAAATGAAGTTCCAAGTGCCCAACCGGAGGCAACACTAATCACCATCACGGTGAGTTCAAACAAAAATATTTTAGGAAAATCAACATCCATTTATGAAGACAGTTTGTGATGTTCTCTCTAATTTTTTTAGTTGTATTGACAATTTAACATTCAAGATGACGGTAACAATTCCACGCTGAGTGCAGAACACAACTCTACAGCACAAACGGTTTGCTAACGAATCCTGCTGTGTCCACAGTTTTCCATTGTTGAGAAACAGGAAGTAGAATGCTCTCACTAGTGTTCACTGGGCAGGAAGTATGTTTTTGACTAGAATATTTGATTGAGGTTCGTACAAGTTGATGTGTAGTTACGAGATTGTGTTTACAGAAAATGATGCATTGTTTTCATGAAAAAAACAAACATTTCCTAAATCAAGAAAAAACGAATTACTATTATTTTATTATATTACTCAGTATTATTGACTTGATTATACTGACACTATTGGATGAGAACTGAACTGAGCTGGATGACAACATCACTGTTCTTTACAGAGCTTTAATATTTGATTAAATTTACACAACATGTGTGCCCGCAACATATTAGCATTTTACTTCAAGTTAATATGTCATGATCACGACAAAACTAAGTGAACCAAACATGTCCCCTCCTGGTCACCGTACAATACAGACCTACGGTTGGTCTCTTTTTTTTTAAAGACTCTCAGCAGATTATTGCAGAAGTCAAAGCAGCTTAAAAAACTGAAAGTGTAAAAAAATTTTATAGAAGTTTAAGTTTACTGTAAAGCAAATTATATATTTTAAATATATATTTTACAAATAATTTGGACTCTAAAATAACTAGAAAATCAAAGCCACATATCTAAGTCATGTTCCATTGTGATGCAGTTTAACATGGTTTTTATAGGACACATTTTGAGGGTTTAAGCTTTTTGAATGATGTGTAATTTATGATGATTACTAAAATACATGATAGGGTAAAAAGGTGATAAACCACAACCAAGACACCGACAGTTAAGGGGCAAAATATAAAGCATTTTGTTAATTAATTTATGTATGTCTTGTGATACTACTATAAAAACATCAGTCGAACAATAAACAGAGCCATCAATATCACTGTAGGAGCCATTTATAGGTTTTGCCATATTGTCTGAAGTTTTTCCCTTCTTTCTTGTGTGTTTTCTCTCTGTGTGCGCCCTCTACAGGATGAACCATAGGATAAAGTCACAGGTGATAATGAGATCTGATGGGAGCACACAATCTTTAGGCCTGTTTTGAACTGCTTTGTATTTCAGTTTTTTGTGTTTATATACATCAGTTTATTTTGATTATTTTGATTAACATTCAAGATTAATAAACAAACTGATCAACTGTGAAGCTTGTAGAAGTCACTTCAAGTGTCTAAAGACCCGGCTTTGAAATCACTTGGATTTGGATAATTTGAGGGCAACAAGGAGTACTAATGATCGCAGACAAAGTGTAATTTGAGAAAGACACCTTGTTGAGATGTTTAAACATGAACATGCCACACGTTTGAAGAATCAGTTGAGCTAGACATTTTTGTGTCAGGAGACTTATGATGATATTTTGAAAAACAGAGGAAACAATATAAATAAATAAACACTGTTGAAGAAAGACAAAATATGAATATTCAATGAATTAATATTTTGATAAAGAACAAGACGCATTTGAGTTGAAAAAAAATCTGTGATAGCACCAGAGGAGTCAGCGAAGAGTGCAATGAAGATTCAAAGTGTCCGTCCTAAAAAGAGCCTTTTTACTCAAAGCATTCAAAATTCCCAGAGCCAAAGGAAGGCAAACTCGTCCGAAACATCACAAAGCTGGGCCAGTCACCAACAGGTTCACTTGTATCTGCTCAAACAGAGACACGTACTGCCTTTAGAGAGGAGCGGCAACATCTTGAACCAGTATCCAGTGCTGTCCAAGCACCAGGACCTGATGTGCAACGCCACCCGGTGCAAGTGCAGACTCACGCACCCCGCATCTCAAGCACACAGATCAAGGTCTCAGCCAGCACCTCAAGTGAATCAAACACCTTCACAAGACACCACTTTGTATAGTATTCCACAGAAACAAACCGATACCAACACTCGAGTCAAACAGACGCTTTTGTTCTCTTTGCCTCCTAAGGAAGTCAAAGTCATTGATGGAGATCAGTTATAGTTCAGAGCATTTGAGAGAGAAACTTGCTTCTAATCTTACTTCACTGACCATTTTGCCTCACAAACTCAGAGAAAGACGGCAAATTGAAGTTTTTGAGCTCCATGAAAGGGGGAACAGTAATGTGAGATTCTGTGACCGTGTCAAATTCATTGAGAAGCAAGTCAACATATGAACCGACCCAGTTTGGCAAGATAATTGATCAGACTGTCTGAAATGCTGCTAAAACAAAATCTGCAGTCAAAGCTGGGAAGCCAAAGTCTTCTAGCAGCAATTTTGCCACCAGAGTATCCATGGAAAGTCCACAATACCCAAATATGCTTTCCACTTGCCTTTTCTGTGCAAAGGAACATCTGTTGGATGTCTGTTCTCAGTTTAAAAGAAAGATGCACAAAGATAAAATCCAGTTCATAAAGGAAAAGAGAATAGGCTTTGGATGTCTTGTCCGAGGACACCTGTGCAAAACATCAAATCCAAGTTTGCAGTCAAAAACACCCAACAGTTCTGCTGCAAACAATGTCAAGTGATTCCTCACTGTTTTACAAGGTTCTCAGTGTGCAGAACTCTCCCACATGAAAAAGACGACCCACTACAAGAAGAATTCAACTGGACATCACTCACTGACCACACTTTTTGCTCTTTTTTTCCTTTTGAAAATTCAATGCAGTGTTCATTCAGCCAATCAGTCAGCCGAAAAACCTTTAACACAAATACAAACACCGCTTTAAGAGCACAAGTAGATGCAGTCAAATACAAAACAGGATTCAGTGCACACAGGATTTAAATGCTTGATTTTAAATTACCAAAAAAGAAGATTTTAAAAACATTTGCCTTTTATAACGTTTAATCTAAATATATATTTATATATAAAACTAGTCCTTCATCCACAACCCAAAACTAATACAAAAAGTACGAAAGCTCACCGCTACTTCATTGTTTAATTCTACACAGAAGAGTTTTTTTCTTCAGTCCAAATAATGGCATGTTTGCAGTGCTCACTTTCCAGTCCTGCTTTCTGCTGCTGCTCTGCACCGAGTCTGTAGCTGTTGCCAATTCAGGGGCTGCACACTTCGAAGTGCAGAAAGGGGTGGGCCTTTGAAGTGGAGGAAGGTCTAACTGAGGTGCAGGGTTGCCAGGTCTGCACAACAAAACCATCCCAAAAGTAGCGTAATCACGGCACAAGTGTAAAAGTAGCCCAATTCCAGACTTGGCAACAATGAGCCGAGTGTTGTTACATGGCTAGCGGCTGTGTGACAGCTGACAGTATGCATTTTAAAAAGGGAAAGGGATGCAGAAAAGTTTTATGACTTTCTATTGGGTTTTGACATGCTTCACTGCCAGCGACGACGGGACACTGGACCATATAAACAAGTAAAATATGTATGGCTAAACTGAATATTGTGACTTATTTCGTTAGCAACTATTAGTTAACCTTGTTTGTTTTTTTATGTTAAATGAAACATTCATATTTATACATTTACTCTGTATTTAAGTCAACTCCACTCCATCTCAGAGACAAATATTGTATTTATAAAAAACTGATGTTTTGGACATCATGGATATTACAGTTTGATTTAGATATTAGCCTACATATTGGTGAAACCGGGGAATTGCTTACATTTGTATGAGTTCACACAGAACTCCTGTCGCCACCGGCGTGCAATGAATTATGGGATAGGGTAGACCGCGAAGTGTCTTGAGATGGACGCTTCATTCCACGGGGAAACGGAGAGGGTGCATTTCAAGTCACTCTCGAATTATGTCAGCCCTCATCACACCGCGGTGACAATCGCACTTCGAAGGCCATTTTTTTTTCTCAAGAAGAGAAAACAGTGCAAAAAATGGGTACATTTATACATTTTTTTAAAATGTCACTTTGTCAATGAAACAGTCTAATTTCTGTACAGCTTATTTTTGTGATGTAAGTTAAAAATGAAATGCATAAGTTGTATAGGCCTACAATATTTATTTTTGTAATGTAATTTATTTGTAAATGAGCCGGAGTAATTTCTGTACATTTTTTATGTATGTTCACATATGTAAATAAAAACTTAGTAATTGTTCTGTTCATTGTTTATTTTTTATGCAACTTATAATTTTACATGAAACATTATACATATACAACATATACAATCATTTTTTCATCATGTAAGTTAAATGTTTTTACATTAAAATACATTGTTTTATAGCTACATTACTTAAAGCACCTTTTACAACTATTTACAACAGAACTTAGGTTTAACATCAGAAAAACAACATAACATTTTCAATTAACAGTAGGCCTTATATAAAACAGAACAAAGCATATTTGTGTGTACTTTCATTCGGCTGAGCGGAGCTGCTGGACCTGGATGGGCTTCAGAGACCCTGGTAAGGCCTCTCTGCCGGTGGGACATCATCTGGGACGAGTGCTTATTTCCACTGTCCACTGCGTATCTACCAACAGGTTTGCAGGGCTGACTCAATCGACGACTGCCACGTCACTGAGATATTTTCAGAAAGAGGGAAGAATAAAAGAAATTAACTCACAAACTCAAATCAAACCATAAAATATTTGAACATGCAAAACAGATCTATGGTCCATTCAGATTTTGTGTTGGTCATCATAGCTTTAAAATTCTTGCCTGTTACAAACAGTCATGCTCAGCAGGTATATTTTAAGGTGTGTCAGTGCAAGTTTCTTTTAGTTAAAATAACTGAAACATGAATTTTAGTCTGGGACTAAACATTTTTAATGTTTCTTTTCTATAGTGTTCATATTTTTTCACTAATATGTAATATCTAAATCAAACTGTAATATCCATGATGTCCAAAACGTCAGTTTTTCATAAATACAATATTTGTCTCTGAGATGGAGTGGAGTTGAATAAAATCCTAAAGTACTTTAAATTTAGACTTAAATACAGAGTAAATGTATAAATATGAATGTATATATTTTAACATTTAACGTTTCATTTAACATTAAAAAAAAGAAACAAGGTTTACTAATAGTTGCTAACGATATAAAAGTCACATTACACAGTTTAACCATATTTTACCTGTTCATATGGTCCAGTGTCCCGTCGTCGCTGGCAGTGAAGCTTGTCAAAACCCAATAGAAAGTCATGAAACTTTTCTGCATCCCTTTCCCTTTTTAAAATGCATACTGTCAGCTGTCACACAGCCGCTAGCCATGTAACAACGCTCGGCTCACTGTTGCCACGTCTGGAATTGGGCTACTTTTACACTGTAGCCGTGATTACGCTACTTTAAGGATGGTTTTGTTGCGCAGACCTGGCAACCCTGCACCTCAGTTAGACCTTCCTCGTGATGGCGAGATGAAGCCTCATGAAGCATTGAAGCTTTTCAGCCAAGAGGTTCACAAAAGGGTTCATTTCTCGAGGCTTCATTTGCTCACAATACCACCTGGTGGTCAAAGAGTGTAAAACAAGCAGATACATTACAGATGACCTGATGTGATCTGTGATACACTTTATTTTGCGCCAGTTAAGGCTTAGAATAACGGTGAAGAAAAAAATCAATTTCCACATAGACTAATCTGTTTATATGAATATAATGTGTATTTTCTGGTGGTATATAATGATTGTATAACATAACTGTGTAATAAACGTATTGGCTTCAAATGAATGGGACTATTAAATGTGTTTAAATAAATTCTTTGGTCATAATAGGCAGGAGGGGCGATTATTATTATTCTAAAAACACATTTTGAGGGGATCCCATGGGTCGCTTATATATCTGTCAAAATGTTATTCGAACCGCATCCTGAACAAGTCAGGTGGAAGCGAGGCTTCGAACGTCATTGGTCTAAAGCGATACGAGCCTCGACACGCGCTTCACTGAAAGCTTCCGGGATTTCTCGACACACGCTCCGAAGCTTCGGCACAGAACTTAACATCACTACCTTCCTCCACTCCAAAGCCCCACCCCTTTCACGCACTTCGAAGGCTGCAGACCCTGAATTGGGAAACAGCCTGTGTCTACCCTGCTAATGATCAGATCAATTTCACCTGCTGCATTCTGGCTGGGAGGGGTAAAGCCGGGTTCACACCGCATGCGTCAGCAGAGCGTATTTTTTTTCGGCGTGCATGTTAACCAACGGATGCATTCACACAGGCAGCAGGAGCAGCGCGTAAGCGTCAAGCAGGAGCGTCGCGTAAGCAGCAGTGAAGCGGGGGTTTCGGCGCCGAGTCTATTTTTGCTGCGCCGCTGACGCTCAATTAAAGTGAAAGCACACTTTTGATGGACAAAATAAATACAATTTCACACAAAAAGTGTTCAAAATGCACAGAATAAGCATGTCTAATGTGTTTTAACAAGAATTTGATTATGACAGAAAAGAAAATTAAGAGTCAAAAATAATTATAGAAGATTTACCCATTTAAACTTGTTTTTAATTATTCAGTTTGGGTTAAAGTATGGTGTATTATAAAAAACTAAAGTAAACTAGCCAGAAAATATTATATATAAACATTATTTTAGTTATTACACAGAGATATATAGGCAAATCAAACCCGAGTTTGCTGTCTTGTAAAACACAAATCTTACCTCATTCATGTGCAGCAATGGATGACACGAGGCTTTTATTTATTTATTTACGTTTATGCGAATGTTGTACACCTCCCCATGTTAACAAACTTTCAAGACTATCAAGTTTATAAATTACCAACTTATAAAAACAAATTTATAGCTGTCTTTGTGAAAAAAAATGCTCACTTTATATGTAGCTTCGAGCCGCTGCTGTGACGCTGTGCAAACGCTTCCAGTGTGAATACTCGCGCGTCTCTGCAGCTGCAGTGACGATGTAGTTACGCTTGCAGTGTGAAACAGGCGTAAGATAAAGCCAATCAGGCATGGGGTGTCTGGTTTGGAAGTGAGTGCACTACATGGGAACAATTTCATTGCCCTTCCAGATGCATACACACAAACCTCCATGCCTGTCAATAAACACAACATCCCAGTGGTGTAGTGGTGCCTGGAGAAGTGGGTATACTCTTAATTTTCTCCCATGACATTCAGAGACAGGCAAATGATAATTTCAAGCCCTGACATATGTTATTAACATAACAAGGTCCTGTTGTTAAAGCGCTCACCTTGGTTGACGTCTTCATTCGCAGTTGCAGTTGAAGAGGCATCCTCTCTGACTGGTGTGGCGCGTGGCTATCGTCAGATGAGCTGCTGCTGACTGACAGCACCGAGGAAGCATTGCGAGGTCGTTTGTAATTCTGAAAGCAAACTTTTTTTTGAGTAGTTCGCTTCATTTTTCCTGTTAATTTCATTACGTTCCAAAGGTCATATTTTGAAATGGCGTTAAGCCATTAAATCATTAGAAATGTTATGTATGTTTAATTTGGAGAGCGCCCTCGTGCAGAAAGTCCAAATATGCCTTACAGAGGTAATGTGACTTATGACGTCCCAGGATATGCCTAATACAACTATCGCTGTAGCTGGATAAATAGATAGAAACGCTTTGACATTAAATATGAAGACAAAAAAAAAAAAAAACCACAGGACTGCGACAATAAATGGTTTATCTGTGTTCTTCAAGCCATCTCGGGTATTTTTAAAAAATATATTTATGATGCAATGCTAATCGACATAGCATTAATTATATATAGACTACTTCAAAATAATATACTGTCTGCCTCATTCTGTGATAAGAATTCACTTCAAGATACAAAATGAAAATTATTTCAAACTCTTATGACGTTTTGAAGTCAGTTTGGAGTAAAAACATGTAATGTTTGGTGCTTTTTGCTTTATATTCGCTATATATTATCAACTATATAAACTAACTTCACAACTTTCACTTGCACTGATAGAGAAAGATCATTTCTTTTATTTGTCCTCTTTCACAGACAAGTATTTTCCATTAGTGTAAATGCGTTTAAATTCTTCATTTTCAGCAAAAGAGTTTTGAATCGCGCTGGCTCTCTCGCGAGACGTGAATCACAGTTTATTTCTGTTGCAAGGCATGTGATTGGCTGTTCACCACTGATGTCACACATTCATGTGCACGCGCTCCACAAACTCAGGATCAAAGCCTGAGTTGACAGAGAAAGTTGATGATCAGCATCATGGTACCAACAAAGCCGGATTGGAGAGGTTTGGTTTTGTCAACTCGAAACTAATCCTATAACCTTGAGTTTGTTCAACTACCATCATGGTACAGGCCCGTGATCTACGGTTTGAAAAAGCACGTGACCAAACAAAGCGTCGGAAGTCCGTGACATAGGGAATCACTCTTGTCTTGGATCAATACAGTTCTATCTAATCTGATCCTGATCTCCATCTAAATTAATTTGTGACAATGAGACCACAACTCGTGTCATGTGTAGCCTGGTCAACGGATTCACATATTGATCAATAATATAATATAGGCTATACAATGATGTGATCATAATTTGGATGAGCTGTTTAACCCTTATGTTCTGTTCGGGGTCTCTGAGACCCCAGCAATAAAACATGATTAAATGCATTTTCCTTTTATGCATCAGGTGAAGCGGTAATTTTTTCAAACCAGCTGTCCCGACTTTCCGATACTACATGACGTTCCAAGCTTCAAACGCCATGCCATTTCGATACAAGCATCGGTACAGTGTGTGATACAATAGTGCGTTGAAAACTGCGTCGGAGCACCGAAGCCCCAGTATCAACCGTCCCATCACTAGGCCTGGCTAACGCGGGTCTGTGTACCGTAGTGGTGAGTGTTGTGCATCTTGCCATGTATGGAATGGTTTTCTCAAATAAAACTCGCTTGGTCGTGAGACAGATGGATCTTTGTGCTTTTTTGCTAATCGTGCTTTTTTCCATCCAAATAGATTCTGCTACATATGGACTGTGTAAAACCATTGGAATTGCTCGTCGGCCCTGCTATATTCATCGTTCATCAAAGCGATTCCTGAACATAAACTGGACTTCGTCTGCTTCCATTCCCTCCATCTGGTCCCACAGATTAAGCACTCGGAAGTCGTCCTCTACACTCACACATCGTAGAGTTTGCTTATCCGCTCTAAGGCCAATAGAAAAGACTAGAAATGACTCTGTGCTTAACAAGAGTGTGCAGCAGTGTGGTAATTTTGTCCTACTCAATACTCGCTCTTTGACTGGTAAAGGAACATTTCTCCGGGACCTCATCTCTGATAAGAACTATGATATGCTGATGCTCACAGAAACCTGGCAAACATCCAATGAACTCAATTTGCTCTCTCCTCCTGGTTTCAGTGTTTTGACCTAGCCCCGGATTGGAGGCAGGGGTGGGGGCCTGGTGATGGTCTATCGCCAGAGTCTTCATATTGAACTGTCTGCTTTCCATGATGTGACATCATTGGAATATTTGGCTTTTAAAATCACTGGCCACTCTATCCTGCTTATAATACTGGTTTACCGTCCTAGAATGAACATCCAATTTCTATCGGATTTGTGTGAATTGCTCACAATTGCTTCTGCTCAATCTACAGCACTGTTATTGCTAGGGCATTTCAATATTCATGTTGATACTGATACTGTACATGCTCATGAATTCATGTCTGTTTTGGACTGTTTTAATCTGCAGCAACATATTGATTTTCCAACTCATGTTCGTGTTCGCTGATGACATTCAGATTTATTTTATCATACCTCCCACCTCAGTGTTTCCACCACCTACATTAACAGCCTGTATCAAGGAACTCAAGCATTGGCTCGAGGGAAATTTCCTTAAATTTAACTCAGATAAAACCGAGGTAATACTGATTGGCTCTAAATCAGTTGTTTCTAAATTCTCCGGTCAACAGATAAATTTGGATGGTGACTTGATAACGCCCTCTACGACTGTTCGCAATCTTGGTGTTCTCCTTGATTCCACTCTTTCATTTAATGACCACATTAGTAAAGTGGTAAAGACAGCTTTTTTTCACCTACGTAATATATCTCGCATTCGATCGTCTCTTAGTCAGCAGGATGCTGAAACCATAATACATGCCTTTGTCACATCTCAACTGGATTATTGTAACTCACTACTTTATGGCCTTTCAGCTAAAATTATCAGAAGATTATAATACGTTCAAAACTCTGCTGCTCACCTGATCACACATACAAGAAAGAATGAACACATTACTCCAATCCTATATCATCTTCATTGGCTTCCAGTCTCCCTGCGTATAAACTTCAAGGTACTAACTCTTACTTACAAATCTCTCCATAGCCTACATACTCCATTCAGCCTTATGCTCCAGTTCATTCCTTACGCTCTTCTAGTGCAGGACTGTTAGTCACCCCCGAGTTTAGTCTGGTGACTATGGGAGCTAGTGCCCTTTGCGGTCGCATCGCGGTGCCCCCGCGTTCCCATTTCTGCATCCAGCTGTTCATCAGGAATCTGATGGGATTTCGGATTGGATCACATCTTAAAAATGAGCTGCTGGGAAGAAAAAAAAAGGATTCTGAAACTGGATTCGATCTCAAAAGCCAATGTTGATTCTGATCTGGATCAAACCGTCAGTTTGTGCTCAAAACTGTTTGATAAGACTGCGATTCATTTTGGGATCTGCAGAACAAGAATGTAATAAAACTTTAAATGTACTCAAGAATACAACATTTGTTTCATGTGTTCAATTTATCATCAAGTCATTTATTACTGCATATTAATGACAATCATCAGCGATGAAAAGTTTTTAACAACTGCATGTATATTGTTTATGTATTTGTTGTGGGTGAGACTGTTCAAGAAAAGAGGAAGGGGATGTTTGTATAGTTTATTGTGCTGTTGTGTGTCTATTCAAATACAAACACATAAAGTGACCCACACTCCATCATCTGAGAGTGAGTGTATCTGGATTTAATCCAGTGTTGTTCTGAAACAGATGGATTACCTGATCCTGGAGCAAAACATGAACTTCCAAATCCAGGGCTGTGTTTCTCAAAAGCATCGTGAGCTAAACGATCGCAGAGACCTTTGGTAGCAATGATGCCTGAGATGGGTTTGGAAACCGCAGCCCTGATCATGAATGTTTTTGATCAGCTCTCGCTCTGATGGCTGACGTCACACATCTCATTCAGGCCGAGTGTGTAACCCTCATGCACTTCCTTACTAAAGACAGACTGCTGCGCCAGCAACTTAATCTTTCACCTAAAATAACGAAAGCAAGAACTATCTTTAATGTTGGTTGCAACGAGACCTGTCAATCTGTTCTTATATCCAAAGCAGAGGGCCTGTCTCCTTGTGTTTATCCCTCTTTATCTTTATTTGTTAGTGACAAAATTTGTGAGATATTGACAAAATGTTATTGAATTTCATTTGGAAAAACTGATCTCACAAAGTTAGGAAATCTGTTTTGTCTAATGGACGTTCTGAGGGTGGACTGGAAGTTTTCAGTTTTAAGGCATTGGTCGGCTCTTTTAGAATTAGTTAAAAAAACGTCTAGTAATGACTCAATTTGGTACTGTATCCCCAACGCCATATTTCATACATTAGGTGGCTTAGAGTTTCTTTTAAAATGTAATTTCACCCTTTCTAAATTACCGATTTCTCTCTCTAAATTTCACCAAGTTTTACTTGTTTGGAAACTGTTATGTGCACAACTTTTCTCTCCACAAAGAAATTCTGTGCAATAACTTGAATATTTTAATCCGAAACAAATCCTTTTTTATGGTAAAAGTAAAACTAAGGTATTGTTTTGTTTTGGATTTATTTAATAATGACGGCAGTATACTGGAATATGAGGAATTTATGTCTTTGTATAATTTCCTGCTATAACTGTCAATTCTGCCATCAAAGCTTTGTCTCCGAGTTATGTGCACTTATTTAAAACACACCTTTTCTTTAATGAGAGGAAAACAATTATGTTTCCCTTCTTGATAAAAAATGTAACAATAAACATATAAAGCGATTGTTACATTACATTACATTTTTCTGGAACAATTTTGTCAGTATTCACTGGAAGAGAGAAAAATATTGCATGTCCAATAAAATAAGAGAGGAACACTTTAAAATTCTACATAATGTTTACCAACCAACTCCACACTGCCTCTGTTGTTGATAACTCTGATTTATGTGTATTTTGCAGAGTTGAGGAAGAAACTTTGCTTCATTTATTCTAGCGTTGCAATATGTTAAATCTCTTTGGGAGAGCTTAAGTTGTTATCTTTCTCCTTTTATCAAATGTGATTTAAAGTGTTCTTTGAAGGATATATTCCTTTATTTTTCCTTACTGGTTGAGGTGTCATTGTTATTTGTCAGTATGTTTTTTTGTCTTCTTCTTCTTTTTTCCCCCTCTTTATTTCATTTGTGTTAATTTAATGCAGCGCTGTCTCTTTTCTTGCAATAATAATAATTTAAAAAAGAAAAGAAAACGCTTTCAACATAAAAAGTAACCGTCATGCACTGCGCAGCGCCGCCTGATGTCGAACTCATCTAAACACAAACACAGACACAACATGGAGCACAGTCCTGCTGTGACACTGATAACTGTGTGTTAACACAATAAATCACAGGACAGTTCGATCCGGATCAGCCGATGGACGCGCACGATGCCGGTGAGTTTTACTGTGTTTTATATTATCCTACAAAGTATATAATGGTGACACTGTGTACCATACGTGTTACTGTGAGAGTTCTCCGTGTAAGTACTCACACAACTGAGTTTTAACACGAAAAACGAGATGAAATGATGAGTTTCTGCTCGGTGATTATCACGATTGTTTGTTTGTGAATCCAGTAAAATAGAAAACAGCCACACTAAAGTGTGTGTGTGTGTGTGTGTTTTAGTTTTAGTTTTAGTTTTGGGTGAAATATATCATTATAGGTTCGACTAAAAAATGTTTTTTCTTTCTTTTGTTGTCTTTACTCAATCCAATCGAAAATATGCGCTGCGAGTCTCGACGTGTTTGATGACTTGTTCGGAATGATACTATTGTATCTAATATCTGCTCTGTGTGTGTGTGTGTGTGTGTGTGTGTCAGCTCATATTACACTTCAAACTGAAACTGATCCTAACAGGGTTATGTTTCACTCACACACACCCATTTATATATAATATTTATACATTATACACTGTTAAACATTTTTTAAAAGGCATTTTTAGTTTGTTTACTTACCAATTTTTTTTTATCTTTATTTACGTCACAAGTAAAACATTGTCAAAAGCTAATCAAAGTTTTAGATCTGACTGACAGGCATAAGCTGTTATATGTCAATCTACACAATTACTGTAAAATACTGTTAATTTTTATCATTTGTTAAGCTTATTACATCTGTTAATGTCTCAACACACATGACTAAAGATGGTTTAAGCCCAGATCTCAATCTCTGTGAGCATCTGAACTCATCTTCAGATCTGAGATAATCAAACATTTTTAAACTCTTTCACACATTCTCAAAGTTCTGAAATTAAAAAATTATGTAAAATGTGTGTCTATATGTATGTTGTAATGCACAGTTTTTGTTGAGAGCGCTTTAGGACCGTCCCGAGCCCAGGTTTCCATAAACACCTGTAGAACAATCGTGTGTTAGAGAGCCGCTGTTGTTAAAGCTGCTGGATTCACAGTACGAGTTCATGGTAAAAATAGTACAAGTGAAATAGGAACTGATTAAAATGTCAGTTCTGTGTTTGTGTCAAACACTGGAAGAGAAAAGGCAGTTTCTTCATCTGCTGAACTTGAGCGGGTTCAGAGAGCGGTCGAGGTGTTTGGTTGGTCTGAGCATCATCTCATGTGCTTCTAAACTCATGTTTTACACATTCATCAGCTCTTGCACACACACATGCACACGTTTAATCAGGCGGTGTTGTGACTCTGTGCTCGTGTCCGTCAGTGTTCTTCCCTGACCGCCGGGCTCCGGTCAGTCACCTCCTGCTGGAGCAGCTGCCCAGCTACCAGTCTCTGCTGTACCGCAGGAAGTCCAGCTCCAGCGGCAGCACCCGGAGGCGGGGCAGTGGGCGGAGCCGGCAGCCGTCCGTCAGCAGCGGGAAATGGGCAGAGCAGAAAGCGGTTCACAGCGGGGAGGAGCTCAAGCCCGTGAGGGAACTTCCCAAGAGCATGCAGGACAAACGGCGGGAAAAGTGAGTTCCTCCCATCCACCTGATTCTGTCGAGCTGTGTTCTGTGAAGGTGTGAGATTCACAGTGTGTGTGTGTGTGTGTGTGTGTGTGTGTGCAGACAGCAGCGTCTCCAGCAGGGCGGCGCTCTCACAGGCTGGGGTTTGTGGAGGCTCAATGTCCATCGCTCTCTGAAGCGGCTCAAGGAGGACGGGATGGACGTCCTCTCGTCTCTGCAGCTCTGGAGGGCAGATATTCATCTCATCGAGGGTCAGAATGTCACCGCGTCACACACTAATGCGTTTGTCACAGTTAATCCTGCAGCGCTTCATACGATACAGATTGATTCAGAGCTGCTTTACAGTAAAACATGACAGTAACAGAATCGATGATGCAGACTTCATCAGCTATGCCTAAAAAGACATTAGATCAGTGTTATTTCAGTTCTGTTCAATAATTAGTGTGTGTGTGTGTGTGTCTGTGTGTGTGTTTCTCTCAGGCATGTTTGGGACGGGAATCCTGTCGTATTTTTCATTCCTGCGCTTTCTGGTGCTTCTGAACTTCATCATGTTTCTGCTGATGTTTGTGTTTGTGATGCTGCCGGTGATTATCACATCACACACTCCACACAACATCACCTACAGCAGCACCAACGGTAAACACACACATCACACACACATACACACACACACACACACACACACACACACACACACACACACTCACATCACATCACACACACTCACATCACACACTCCACACAACATCACCTACAGCAGCACCAACGGTAAACACACACACACACACACACACTCACATCACATCACACACACTCACATAACACACTCCACACAACATCACCTACAGCAGCACCAATGGTAAACACACACACTCTCTCACACATGTACATTCACTCATGTCGTGTGTGTTGTGTGTGTGTGTGTGTGTGTGTGTGTGTTTGCAGAGAGCGAGTGCAGTGAGTATCCGGCCAGCTCTCGTCAGGGTCTGGTGGCATTTCATGAGCACATCACAGACCTGCTGTCTGGAACGGTGAGACGCGTCTAGCAGCTCAATACAGCGTCTGCTCACACCACCCTAACACTGTGTGTGTGTGTGTGTGTGTGTGTGTGTGTGTGTGTGTGCAGGGCTTTCTGGAGCGCACGTACCTCTTCTTCGGCTATTATAAGCTGGAGTTCATTCATTCCCACTTCACCTACAACCTGCCGCTGGCGTACCTGCTGGCCACCATCTCGTACCTGCTGCTGAGCCTCGTCTGGATCGTCAAGAGGTCAGACCGGAAAACACGGCTTTGTGTCTGTTGATTGTTGAGCTCTGTTGGTGTTAGAGGTCTTCACAGGTGCTCAGATCCGTACCCGACCCGAGTCACTTGTTAACAGAACCAGACGTGCATAAATAAATGTTTAAAGATGAAGAACCCGACCTGAGACTGAACCGATGAAATCAGACCCTGCTCACCAGTGTCGTTTAACCGGGTCTGAAACAAACCAGAATCAGTGATGACACACCTGTAATTCGGTTCTTTTGGTCGGACCTCGGGTTATAGGATCAAGGTGGACCCGTGAAGACCTCTAGGTGGCGTGTGATCTGATGATTTCTGTGCATTTAGGTCTGCGGCCGGATTCAAACGCAAGCTGATTCAAGACGAGGATCGCTTCCAGAGTTTCTGCAACAAGATCTTCGCCGGCTGGGACTTCTGCATCACCAACGAGAACGCCGCGCGCCTCAAGCGGAGCAGCTTACTGTACGAGCTCAAGGTACGTCTCCTTTCGGTCATCGTCAGAGGTGAGATCATGACGGATGAGGACATGATTCTTTTCTTCACGTGCTGACAGACGGATCTGGAGGAGGAGCGGATCAAGCGCAAGATGGCGAACCGCACGCGCGGCGAGAGGTGTCGCATCTACGCGCTCAGAGCCGCTCTCAACCTCGCCGTCATGGCCGTCCTGGTGGCGTGCTTCTACTGCATCTACATCGCCACGGTCTTCTCGCAGCGCAAGCAGGCGGAGGTGATGTGAGAGCGTCTGGTGTGTGGTATTACATTCCTGATCAGGTTTCCACTGACGTTTGTGTGTTTAGGAGGAGAAGAGTGCCTTCCTGTTGGAGCTGGTGGTGGAGTATCTGCCCTCCATCGTCATCACGCTGGCCAACTTCATCACGCCGCTCATCTTCAACCTCATCATCACCTTCGAGGACTACTCGCCCGCCTTTGAGATCCGCTTCACGCTGATGAGGCAATGCTCGCATCGCACACATCCTCCAGCACAGGAGACACACACATACATTTCAAAACAGCTTTTTCTCTTATAAATGCTCTTGCATTTTCCAAAAGTTGCTTGTAAAACTGAGATGATACTGAGAGACACAGCCACTATATGTTAAGGGGTTAGTTCACCCAAAAATGTGAATTCTCTCATCATTTACTCGCCCTCATGTCATTCCAAACCTGTAAGACTTTCCTTCATCTTCTGAACACAAATGAAGATATTTTAATGAAATCTGAGAGATTTGTCCCTTCACTGAAAGTCTATTCACTCCTGACGCTTCAAAACATTCATAAAGAGATGGTAAAATAAACCCATATGACTGGAGCGGTTTAATCAAGTCTTCTGAAGAGACACGATCACATACAGATTTAATTTAGACGTTTTATTCACACAAAAGCACTGATCAGCAACTCAAGTATGTTAAACGGAAGCTTAATCGTACTTCTCTTTTTTTTTTTTTTTTTTTTTTTTTTTTTGAGTGTCAGTATTTATAACCGTACTGAAAGCAGCAATGAAAATTCACATCAGATCTTAAACATACAGACCCTGAGCTGGGAGACATCATGTGTGTTCAGTGTCAGGAACCCCGTGACGTGTTATGTTCATTATTTGTGTGTGTGTGTGTGTGTGTTCAGGTGTGTGTTCATGCGTTTGGCCAGCATCGGTGTGCTGCTCTTCTCTCTGTGGGTCCAGATCACGTCCTGTGGAAGTTTAGACTGTTCCTGCGGCTACAACCATCGGATCTACCCTGTACGTCACACACACATACACACACACACACACACACGTGTGTATGTTGGGTGTCTGTCCATTCGTCTCTAAATGAGTGTGTGCCATTGTCCTGCAGTGCTGGGAGACTCACGTCGGGCAGGAGATGTACAAACTTGTGATCTTTGACTTCCTGATCATCGCCGCCGTCACCATCTTTGTGGAATTCCCTAGGAAGTATGAACATCTTTTGCACACCCACAGGAGCGCTTCAGGATCCCCATCAGGTGTGTTTCTGAGAGTTTTCTTGTGGTTTCAGGATCATCGTGAGTCACTGCCACTGCGGTTTGGCCAAGTGGTGGGGTCAGCAGGAGTTCGCTGTCCCTCAGAACGTGCTGGAGATTGTCTACGGCCAAACCATCTGCTGGATAGGGACATTTTACTGCCCTTTGCTTCCCGCCATCAACACTGTCAAATACATCCTCGTCTTCTACCTCAAAAAGGTCACAACTCAATTCAGTTCAAGTTTGTTTCAAAGCAGCTTTACAGATGATGCTTGTTTCAGTGTTACAGTTTAGGAAGTATTCAGTTATCAATCAGAGACGAGTGTGTCAAAGTAATGTAAATATGGCAGTGATGTACAGCTATAGTATAGTACACGATATGTGTTTAGTTAAGATTAACTTTAAAATGTTTATCGCACCAAATCGTCACACTGAATATTCGTCCAGGTGTGTCGCTGTCTGCTGTGCATGTGAGCATTGTCTGTGATTAACCAGCCGCCCTTTAACTACCGCAGGTGTCTCTGGTGACTAATTGCCGTCCCGCCACTCGTCCGTTTCGAGCGTCTAGTTCTCACTTCTTCTTCCTGGTGGTGTTGCTGATTGGTTTGGCTCTGGCGTCTGTTCCTGTCATCGTCAGCATCGCAGAGTGAGTCCACGCATCACAGCACGCATCACAGTACGCATCACAACACTTCAAACTCATCACAACACGTCAAACACGCATCACAACATGTATCAAACACACGTCCCAACACGTCAAACATGCATCACAACACATCAAACACGCATCACAACATGTATCAAACGCGTCACAACACGTCAAACGCATCACAACATGTATCATACACGCATCACAACATGTATCATACACGCATCACAACACGCATCACAACACGCATCAAGCATCACACGCATTACAGCACATGTCAAGCACGCATCTCAACTCGTCAAGCACGCATCACAGCACGTATCGAACACACGTCATAACACGTCAAACACGCATCACAACATGTATCAAACGCGCCACAACACGTCACACGCGTCACAACACGCATCACAACACGCATCAAACATCACAGCACGCATCACAGCACGCATCACAACATGTATCACACACAACGCATCACAACACACATCCAACACGCATCACAACACATCAAAAGCATCACAACACACATCCAACACGCATCACAACACATCAAAAGCATCACAACACGCATCTCAACATGCATCAAACATCACAACGCATCACGCGCATTACAGCACGTGTCAAACATGCATCACAACATGTATCAAACACGCATTACAACGCACATCACAACACGTCAAACATGCATCACAATGTATCAAACATGCATCACAACATGTAGCCCATCACAACACACTAACCCTAACCCATCACAACGCATCACAACTCGTGTCCAACACGCGTCCAGCACGCATCACAACACGCGTCAAACACGCATCACAACACGCGTCAAACACGCATCTCAACACGCGTCCAACACGCATCACAACACGCGTCAAACACGCATCACAACTCGCGTCCAAAACACATCTCGACACGTGTCCAACACGCATCTCAACACGTGTCCAACACGCATCACAACACGCGGGCGTTTGGCCGCTCATTTCACTGAGGTGTGTTTCAGGATCCAGACGTCGCGGGCGTGTGGCCCGTTCGTCAACTACACTACGTCGTGGCAGGTAGTGCCACGCGTGATTAACCAGCTGCCTTCGGGCCTGCGCTCCTTCCTGCTGACGCTCGCCTCCGAGGCCATTGCCGTGTCCTTCTTCGTCATCACGTGGTGAGGAACATCATCTACATGCTGTCATAGATCACGCATGCGCAGTCATTTCTGTCACATGTGCAGTTAATCACAGGCTCTTTACTCTGAACCCCACTGTGTCCTTCACTAGAGTGCTAATTAATCATTTTATTCTACTTTTCAGCTCCATTTTAATTGAAGATTTGTGTTTACCTACTTTGTGTTCCTGGTCAAAAATGACCCGCCTACGAAATATTGCTTGTAATTCTCTCATTATGCTGTGTTATCAGTTAATACTGGATTCAGCCTTTTCCTCAGCTTCGCTTTCTTTCAGGCAGCACAGGTTTTGTGTTTCTACTGATCGTAGTCCTCATTGATCTGAGCCTCACTCAAGTTCACTCAAGCTTATTCCCCCTGAAAACACTGAGGAGCAGGAGCTCAGATCAATGAGGCCAACGATCAGCCAGATCCAAAAAGAAACACTAAACCTGTGCTGACTGAAAGAAACAAGTTTGACCTGGAACACCACAAGTGTAACAAGGTGCAAACCACCAATGTGTGTGTGTGTGTGTGTGTGTGTTGCAGTCTGGGGATGTTCTATGTCATTGCCTTGGCTGGAGCTCATAAGCGTGTGATTGAACAGCTCCGAGATCAGCTGGTCATGGTGAGTCTCCGCATCATGATGATGATGATGATGATGTTGGTGTCTGAACTGTTTACAGTCCCTTTGGTTCTGAAACCTCTGCTGTATCTGATCATTTTCTTGTTATTTCTGTGTAACAAACACTCTAGCTCCACTAACAGTCCAAATCTTGTGTTTTAGCTTATTCCTTTTATCCATATGGTGCAGAATCCATTTTAAAAATGTGTTGTTTCTAACGCTGGTCTCAAGCTCAACCTGGACTTATTAAATTGAGTTTAGTAATAACTAGAAATAAGGAGGGATGCAGGAGCAAATTATGTGTGCGTACATGAAATATATTCCTACTAAAACATGTTTGATTTTTCAAGCCATTTTTCTCTTGTGTCCCAGTAAGTTTTAAATCCGGGTTACTATAGTTCACTTTTTCATTGCTTGAAATAAGATTAACATTAAAAGACATTTTATTTAAAAGATTAACATTAAAAGACTGCTTTTTTTTTTATATTTTAGACTGCTTTATATATATTTATATATTTTCAACATTTTCTTGTACTAAAATAACTTACAATTGAAATCAATAAACACACATATTACATATATATAATTATTTATTTATTTATTTTTTTAAATGACAAACACAACAAATGACTAAAACTTCAAATAAAAATAACACTGGTACACGTTGTGTTTGTACAGTTGTATTTCTTCGATTCTTCACATCATGCGTGTTGCAGATCCTGTAATTGTTATTATTAAAAGGCTCTTGTCTAAACGCTTGTGTTGAGCTCGTGTCCCGATGAAGAGACTGAGTGTGTGTTTGTCTGTGCAGGAGGGCCGCGACAAGCGATTCCTCATTCAGAAGTTGTATCAGGCCCAGCAGGCCGTATGCGCTCGTCCTCCGCGGGGTTTCCGCAGAAACCATCCTGACGCCGGACTGTATTTAGTGGAGCCGTCAGTGGTGCTGGAGACGCAGGCCTGACCCCGAACCATCACCAGAACACACTCACTCATTCTGTTGTTCCCGTCTCTCATTGCGGGATCTAAAGCTGCTCCTGAAAACACTAAATTAACTAGCTTTACACTTCACCCTGATTACTACGTTTACTGTCTAATGTTACTGTAATTTTGTTCTTGTTTATGAAATATACAACCTTAAGGGAATATCCGCTTGTTGTGAGTGAACTGCTTTACTATCTGCACAATAAACTCATGAAACATCAGCATACAGACAAATAAAGAGATTTTCATCTGACTCGCCTCTTGCAGAGTAACAGTTATGGATGCCATAATGAGATTTTAGCTTGTTTGATTAACTCAAACGAAACTACTGTTTTACTTTAAATGACAGAAATCAGGCCACATCAGTCAAACATTCAGTTGTCAATCGTAGTATTAACTTGCTGGATTTTGCGGTTATAAAAGGACATTTCTGGCCCAGTCTGTTTTTTTTGACATGTTAAAAAATGTATAAAGTTTAACCGAACCAAGGGAATCTGGGTTTATTTAGTTAGTTTTAGCAGATAGTCCCTGCTTGTCAATGGATGTATAATTATGTGGCGAACGCATCTTTCTCCAGTTGGTTTTTGCAATTTTTTGCAAATATTTACTTTATATTCATTCGTTGAGATTCATGCAGGTATTATAAACCTCCTTGTGAGCATCACTATGTCCTAATATGACACAGATTGACTCCTTTCTCCTTTGTTTTGGGAAGAAAACTGCAACAGCACAATTTATGTTGATAGATTTTAAAATTTTAGCTTGATCAAATAAAACATTAGTGTGCACAAAATTAGGTCTTTAGGTTGTGTCTTTAAGGGGAAAAACGAACATATGTAAGGAGTATTCTTCGACAGTCTGCTGGCTGTTTAGGACTTTTATTTTGACGGGTTGCTATTTGACCTTTTAGGCTTTTATTTTGACGGTCTGCCTGAAGATGTTCGAGGCTTTTATTTTGACGGGTTGTTCGCGGATATCGGGGCCCGTGAGCGCAGAGAAGCTTCGGTCCATCGCGAATCTTCGCAAATAAAATCGATATTAAAGCAGTAATGATCGCGCAGCAGCGTGTTTGTGCACTTTAATCACATCTGCAGGTGAGTGTGTGACCGCACATATCAGCACTGTAGATGTCAGTGTAAATCATAAACGTGGAGAGCACAAGTGAGCATAATGATTCATTCTGCGTTAATAAAGTGTTAATTACACGTAGACACTGAGTTTGTGTTGCACACGAGTTTAAATGTTAAGTGATCCTGAAGACGTGTGTGTGTGTGTGTGTGTGTGTGTGTTTGTTTGTATATTTGTGTGTGTGTGTTTGTTTGTTTGTATTTTTTGTGTGTGTGTGTGTGTGTTTGTTTGTCAAGTCAAGTCACCTTTATTTATATAGTTTTAGACAGCAAATTTTATGTTTATGTTTATTTTTTTTTTACTTAATTTCATTATTTATTAATATTTGGTAATTATTATTTTAATGTAATTACAGCGTCACAGTGTGTCCGGTCGGGTCATGGCGTCGGGTCCAGAGGCCGTACACTATATCCACCTCCATAACTCCAGTCAGTCGGTGCTGGAAGCCTTGAGATCTCAGCGGCGTAAAGGTCTGTTCTGCGACGTCACTGTCCGCATCCACGACGCGTCTCTGCGGGCTCACGCCTGCGTCCTGGCGGCCGGCAGCCCCTTCTTCCAGGACAAGCTGCTGCTGGGTCACTCGGAGATCTCGGTTCCGCCGCTGGTCCCGGCCGAGACGGTGAAGCAGCTGGTGGACTTCATGTACAGCGGCTCGCTGGTGGTGCTTCACTCGCAGGCGCTCTGCATCCTCACCGCCGCCTCCATCCTGCAGATCAAGACCGTCATCGACGAGTGCACGCAGATCATCTCGCAGAGACGCGCCGCAGTGGCAGGCGGAGCCTCCGCGGGAGGGGTGGGGCCCAAGCAGGAGGAGGGCGGCGGCGACGACGGGAAAGGCCGGGAGAGCGCGGCGCTGCAGGGCTTCGCTTACAGCATGGCTGGGGACTGCGGCTCGGACATGGCGGCCGCTCTGGGTGGCGGCGCTCAGGCGGAGGGCGGCGGTCTGGAAGGGGGCGGAGTCGGCCCTCTGATGCCCCTCAGCGAGTTAGGAGGTGGGGCCATGTGTAGAGGGGAGGGGCTTGTCGTTGCAGGGGGCGGGGCCATGCTGAAGCCCTCAAGCTGCTCGCAGGAGATCAGCTACATGCTGAACGCGGAGCGCGGCGCGAATGTGGGCGCGCAGAACATCGCCGCGAACGAGCGCGGTCAGATGGGGTCGGAGTACGGCGGTGTGGAGGAGGAGCTGGTGAGCGGCGTGGAGCGGTTCAGCGAAGACGACGAGAGAGACGTGCACGACGCCGACAGAGACACGGAGAGAGACAGACAGACGGCGCACACGCGCAAACAGAGACAGCCGCTGAGGCTGCAGGTAAAGACGTTCCTCATGTCGATCTGTTTCGCTCCGTCTGTCGTTGGCTCTTTGATGAGTGTGTGTGTGTGTGTGTGTGTGTGTGTGTGTAGGTGCTGGGCGGTGAGGAGGTGGTGGTGAAAAACGAGGGCGTCCAGGAAGGGGAGGGTCTGTTTGAGATGGACGAGAGAGGAAACGCATCACACGGCTCACATCAGCCCGCCTACGGACAGGTAAAGCACACACTGTGAAACACGGGCGGCAGCAGACGGCAGAAACGAGCGTGTTTGTGTGTTTCAGGGCGGGTTCTACGAGGACTCCAACGTCTTCTCAGGCGGCTTCTGGTCTCAAGCGGATCCGCAGACGTCTCTGGGCTCAAACCCCCGCGGCCGGGTCAACAAACCCCTCTCTCCGCCGCCGCCGCCCTCCCAGAACCTCGGCAGCCAGGTGTGACGGGCCTCGTCGCAGTCATGTGTGACGCGTCTCTGCACAGCGCTCTCCTAACGCCGGTTTGTCTTTGTTCACAGATGCTTTTCCAGTTTCCTGCCAGCGAATCGCAGCCCCCGTCCTTCTTCGTGGGCGGACCCATGGTGATCGACAACTTGGCTGATTCATGCCAGCAGGCCCCGCCCCCTGCTCCTCTGACCCCAGCTCCGCCCCCCTCCACCCCAGCATGCATTGCAGGTCCGAGCTTTGCACCTCAGGGCTCTGAGACGTCCTTCGACTGCAGCCACTGCGGAAAGTCACTGCGCTCCCGCAAGAACTACAGCAAACACATGTTCATCCACTCCGGTACGCCTGCATGAGCTTCGCTAACAGAACACAGCCATTTCCTGTTTTAAACTCGTTCATTAACTGATGGCTTGAATCAGAATTACCTACAAACAATTCTTTTGTCCCTTGTGTTTCACATGAGAGCCTGAAAGAGACTGAAACATTTACAGAAAAGCTTTCCATCATTTCTTGTGTTTTCTTTCATTACAAACCCAGAGTAAATAAATGTTAATAGGATTAAAAATCAAGAAAAGGGCAGAAAGAGTTTAAAAGTGCTGGAGAGAGAAACGAGAATCCCAGTGTAATCCAGTGGAATAGTGGGATATTGTTGATTAAATGCAGTGAGCAGATCACACTGTGAAGTATCATATATGATTATTGGCAGCGTAACCTCATTTACATGTTACTTTACAGAGCTAAACGAAAACAAGTCTGCATTTACACCTTCATTAAACCGTCCCAGACCACATCCAGTTGAGCTTCCAGTGATCCGATGGGAGGAGATGAATGTGAAAGCAGGTGTAAACGGCCTATGATTACTGTCTCAGTCTGAGTTTATTCCTGGAGAAACATCTGAGCTGCTGTCACTGATGTGTTTGAGTCACATTACATACGTTAGTCACATTCAGCTGAGGCAGATAATCAGTCTTGACAATGGATGATTAACATTTCAGATATTTTAAATGAATATTGTATAGAATAAAGGCTCATATACCAAGAACAATGACTATAACAATAAAAATAGTTTTAAAAATCATTCTAAATGTAAAAGAATAGCAGTCACAGCACAACTGTAACGATAACGACACAGAGGAACGATAGTTATCGATAGGTAATTACTTTGTAATTACATTCAGAATAATTTTTCCACCTGATTTAAAGGATTAGTTCACTTTCAGATGAAAATTACTCCAAGCTTTACTCACCCTCAAGCCATCCTAGGTTTATACGACTCTCTTCTTTCAGATGAAAACAATCGTACGAGTGTCTCCATCCATCCATCATAAACGTACTCCACACGGCTCCGGGGGTTAATAAAGGCCTTCTGAAGAGAAGTGATGCGTTTGTGTAAAAAAAAAAAAAAAAAAAAATCCATATTTAAGAAGTTATGAAGTAAAATATCTAGCTTCCACCAGACCGCCTTCAGTATTCAACTTACGAAGAAAGTGTAAAACTCTCGCAGTTCATGATAACGTTAAAGCTTTCGTCCGCTGGTGTCAGTGCTAATATAGTTATCGCTATAGATATTGTTATAATTATCGTTATAGCTATCGTCTGCTGGTGTGGCCGTGAATATAGTTGTCTCTCTCGGCGTGAACGGGTCTTCAGTGTGTGATATCAGCCTCCCTGCTCTCTTGACATTGATACCCCTGTGCATGAACAAAAAGTGTGTTGACGTGTGTTCAGAGTAAAACAAGCTCTGTCTGTGTGTGTGTGTGTGTGTGTGTGCAGGTCAGAAGCCGCACCAGTGCAGCATCTGCTGGCGCTCCTTCTCGCTGCGCGACTACCTGCTCAAGCACATGGTGGTGCACACGGGCGTCCGGGCGTTCCAGTGCTCCGTCTGCAGCAAGCGCTTCACGCAGAAGAGTTCGCTCAACGTGCACATGCGGACGCACCGCGTTGAGCGCACCTTCACCTGCGGCGTGTGCCACCGTGCCTTCACACACCGCACGCTGCTGGAGAGGCACGCCCTGCAGCACCAGCATCCCACGCCCATCAAACCGCCCACCAATCACATGGAGCAGGGCAACGGCGGGATGGGCGGGGCCAGCGGACCGGGCTCCGCCTCCTAGAGACGGCGATCAGATTGAACCCAGGAGCTTTAACACTCACACTCACGACAAGCCAGAAAACCTCATAAAACACACAAACCTCATGGAGAGACTCACACTCAACGCAAACCACACAGTCCTGCGCGTGACGCCGGGACTTTAACGTCTTTTTCAATGTTTTACGTGTTTAATCTGTTTCTTAAGTGTTTTCATGGACTCATCAGAAACCACAATGACCTCAGGACCTGAAGAGACTTCAGAGCAGATTTATTACCTCCATTTTTATTTCAACATCAACCTCCATTTTTACATTTTTTATCAAGTATATGCATAAATCTTAATGATATTTTTATGGTGATATGATATGTAAGAGTTTTACGTTTGGCTTAAATGCTGCGCGGGGATCGTGGGATCTCGTATATTGTATTCGGCTTTGGTTTTCGTATCTAGCATGCGCTCGCTTTACGCTGCATGAGGCTGCATTAAATGCGTTGTGACGTTTCACTGCCTGTGTCTCCTTTCTTTACTTCTCCAAATCACCAGATGTACGTGATTCATGAAGGTTTGTGGTTTTAAAGATATCGCACAAGGGTCTGGTGTTAAAATCAGGCCCCTGTCACCAACTACAGATGTGGAAGACCTTAAGTATCAAATTTATTCTGTAAATAACTGTGTGGGAGCTTGTTTTCGCCAAGGAATAAATAAGATAATTATGAGCTTTATCTCACAATTCAGACTTTTCTCCAAGTTTATATCTCGCAATTTTGACTTTTCCGCTCAGAATTGAAAAAAAGTCAGAACTGTGAGATAAAAAGTCAAATTATGATTTTTATTTATTTTTTACTCTGCAGAAATATAAGCTTCCATATTAATGAGCAGAATTCTGGCTCTATAATACACGCACTCTGAAGCATCTTTCTGGCATGTTTTGATTCCAGAAGCTTTATATCATCCATGGAATCGTTCCATTCCACAAATGAGAGGTGGAAAAAACGTTCATTAAACCATTCAAATAAAACAAGGCTTTAAAAGGAAAAAATGAAAACTGTGTCATCATTTACTCACCCTCAAGCTGTTCCAAACCTGTACGAATTTCTTTGTTCTGCTGAACATAAAGGAAGATATTTGGAAGAATGTCAGTAACCAGATCTCGTCCCCCATTTACTGCCCTAATATTAAAAATAAATACTATTCAATGGGCGACGAGATCTGTTTGGTTACTGACATTCTTCCAAATATCTTCATTTGTGTTCAGCAGAACAAAGAAATTCATACAGGTTTGGAACAGCTTGAGGGTGAGTAAATGATGACAGATTTTCATTTTTGGGTGAACTGTCCCTTTAAGAATCTTCCGCTTCGTCTTGGACATTTAGTACAGAATATGAATCGGGATGAATCTCGCTTCATTAACAATATGACTGCTCGATTAGTAAGCAGGACTATATTCCTCTGATTTAAAGTTTTCGCAAATAACAGACAAAGAACATTAAACGTCATATCTGTAGTTTGTTTGCGTCGACTGCAGCTACAGTGGATTAACAGCGCATGCGCTATTACTCGCCTTTAAAAGAATCGACTCCTTTAGTGGATCGCCATGGATTCATTCCGTTTGAAAGAATCGACTCCTTAAATGAACCCGAGCTGATTCAGTCCAGTCGTCTGTTTCAGTTTGTTTGTCGCCTGTTGAGAGTCGGAACGCGTACGATCGGTGAGCTGCTCAAATATGCAAAAATACCAGAAAAACTGAGCTTAAACTCTCCTAAAATACGGCTCGAATACAGCTCTGATGTCGCGGAGTTTAGTTGGTGGTTGAGAGTTGCCTGTTGTCAGCGCTTATTTTGAGTTTTTGTGTATGTTTGTTGTGTCTTTAAAGTAATTTAGCTGTAGATAAAGCAGGGTGAAGGTTCAGAGAGAGAGAAATAAAACATTTAATCGCTTCATGTTAGTGGGTGAAAGTTCACAGCTTTACTTGCGCAGTCAAATGATTCAGTGACCGAGTCAAACAGTTTAGAGAAAAGATTAAAATGAACAATTCAGTAAGTAAAGACTAGATGAATAAGCAAACAATAAAAAAAAAATTAAAAATGAAATTAAAATAAACAAAACAAAAATGTTTAAAATAAAGAATATATTTAACAGTACAACAACATCAACAAAAAAACTTAACAGATACTAGGCTAAAAGTTTTCTAAATAATACTTTGAGTTGGTATAATTTACAATTTAAATCAGTATAAATGTTTATACTATGTAAAATATATAGTTGCCTTTTAAGTTTTAGGATGGACGATCATATTTGGGGATCCATGGCCTATAAAAGATTGAAAACCCCTGATGTAGATGATGAGATGACCTTTGACCTGTAGGAAGAACTAGGTTAACGACTGTGAGACAGCAGTGTGTGATAATAGTTACCATAGTAATATGGGCTGTACCATTTCCTGAGAATGTGTGTGTAGTTTTTGCAGGTGAACAGACAGCTGTGTGTGTGTGTGTGTGTGTGTGTGTGTGTGTGTGTGTGTGTTTCTACAGCCTCAGCAATGGCAGTTCGGGTGTGTCGCCGTGGTAACCGCTTGGCTCTGCACATGCTCAGTAGGAGCGTGTCTCACACCAGCGTGTCCATCGAGACTCTCGGCGAGCTGGACTCACACACACGTGCGCCGTTCTCCCGCTCCGCCATCGGGACGTTCTTCCAGGAGCGACCCCTGCTCACCAACCCATTTACCCAGGATGCACTGCTCCGAGCCTACCTGCAGCGCCACCTGCCTGTGCGGGAGGTGCACGGAGACCTGCAGCGCTTCGGCGAGCGTCTGGTGTCCGAGATCGAGGCGCTGGGCCGCCAGTGTGAGCTCAACCCGCCTGTCCTGCAGCGCTACGACGCGTGGGGGAGACGCGTGGACCGCATCGTCACCTGTGACGCCTGGACGCGCCTGAGACACATCTCTGCGCAGGAGGGGCTGGTGGCGGCGGGATACGAGAGGACGTACGGAGAGTGGAGGTCAGAAATCACTCGTCTACATCATTGAGTGTTCCTCACATCACACCGACAGCTTCACTAGAGTGTGTGTGTGTGTGTGTGTGTGTGTGTGTGTGCAGTCGTGTGTATCAGATGAGTAAGATGTACCTGTTTGCTCCGTCGGCTGGACTCTACACCTGCCCGCTGGCCATGACGGATGGAGCTGCTAAAGTCATCGAGGTAAAACACTTCATCAGTCACTTACACTGTATGCTACATAACGTATAAACTATACACGACTATATGGACGAGAGTGTCGGGACACCTGACCATTACCCCAGCAGGGCCTGTAGTGACCTCTAAACACAGACATGCAGCTGATCGCCATGGAAACACACTCCACGAGGCTCCCGCCGCACAGGATCTGTGCCGATATTAATGGCAGTGGAAGTTTGTCATTAATTCTGTCATTAATTACTCTCCCTCATGTCGTTCCACACCCGTAAGACCTTCGTTCATCTTCAGAACACAAATTAAGATATTTTTGATGAAATCCGAGAGGTATATCACTCGTCCATAGACAGCAATATAATCAACACTTTCAAGGTCCAGAAAGGAACTAAAGACATCGTTAAAACAGTCATGTGACTGCAGTGGTTCAACCTTAATGTTATGAAGAGATGAGAATACTTTTTGTGCGCAAAAACAAAATAAAAATAACAACTTTATTCAACAATCTCTTCTCTTCCCTGTCATTGTCCTTACGCAGGTGACGCAGTGAAGGCTTCTGTGTTTACGTCCGAATGCCGGCTCAGTATTGGCTGACGCTGATCATGTGATCAGCACGACGCATGCATGTGATCAGCTGACGCAGGAGCCGGCCAATAATGAGTCAGCATTCTGAGTCTGGACCTGGAAGTGCTGGACGTAAACAATGAATGAGAATGACACAGAAGAGAAGA
>NC_067220.1:4322242-4352242 GCF_019924925.1 Ctenopharyngodon idella
AGCAGCCGCTGGACCTCCCTGGTCATCAGGATTTCCAGTTGGGATAGACCCGGATGTGTTTGTCCACTGTGACAATGTCTGTGCAGTTCTTTATGTAACACAAGACAGTGTCTGTAAACACCTCCAGATCCTGGTGTTCAAAAATATCCCAGCTGGTTCTGTCAAAGCTGATTGAAGTCCTTGGCTATTATATGCACGGCTGTAGGCTAATGCTGCTATACAAGTGTCCGAGAGCTGAGTTAGCATTATCATCATGACCACAGCAAACTCCTTCGGAAGGTAAAAAGGCCTGAATTTAACAGTCACATACGTCAGGTCCGGGGAGCGAGTGACTGGCTACAGTCGCTATGTTAGTGCACCAGTTGTTATGGACGTACACACACAGTCCCCAGTCACTGGTCCTATCATGACGCTGTACCGTGTAGCCTGTTAGCTCGATAGCAGAGTCCGGAATGGATGAACGTAGCCAGGTTTCAGTAACGAGCGTGCAATGCAGCTGTCCCTGACGACGATGTTCTTTGCAGCCTGTAGCCTCAGTTCATTCATTTTATTTGAGATGGATCTTGCGTTGATGAGGAAAAGGCTAGGAAGTGGTGGTTTGTGTGGCATCTTACATAGCCTCGATAGCATGCCACCCCTGCAGCCTCGCCTTTGTTTCCTCTCCCTGCGCCACCTCCGCCTCCTTCCCACAGGGATGATAATCCATGGAGAGTCGGGACTCCTTGCTACATCCACCGGTATGTTGTGAGAGCGGAGAAACTCTGCTGTAATACTCCTCTCGCTCGTGCCAGCCATCAACGTTGTTTGCCCAACAGAATACAGGTGCTGGTCATATAATTAGAATATCATCAAAAAGTTGATTTATTTCACTAATTCCATTCAAAAAGTGAAACTTGTATATTATATTCATTCATTACACACAGACTGATATATTTCAAATGTTTATTTCTTTTAATTTTGATGATTATAACTGACAACTAAGGAAAATCCCAAATTCAGTATCTCAGAAAATTAGAATATTACTTAAGACCAATACAAAGAAAGGATTTTTAGAAATCTTGGCCAACTGAAAAGTATGAACATGAAAAGTATGAGCATGTACAGCACTCAATACTTAGTTGGGGCTCCTTTTGCCTGAATTACTGCAGCAATGCGGCGTGGCATGGAGTCGATCAGTCTGTGGCACTGCTCAGGTGTTATTAGAGCCCAGGTTGCTCTGATAGTGGCCTTCAGTTCTTCTGCATTGTTGGGTCTGGCATATCGCATCTTCCTCTTCACAATACCCCATAGATTTTCTATGGGGTTAAGGTCAGGCGAGTTTGCTGGCCAATTAAGAACAGGGATACCATGGTCCTTAAACCAGGTACTGGTAGCTTTGGCACTGTGTGCAGGTGCCAAGTCCTGTTGGAAAATGAAATCTGCATCTCCATAAAGTTGGTCAGCAGCAGGAAGCATGAAATGCTCTAAAACTTCCTGGTATACGGCTGCATTGACCTTGGACCTCAGAAAACACAGTGGACCAACACCAGCAGATGACATGGCACCCCAAACCATCACTGACTGTGGAAACTTTACACTGGACCTCAAGCAACGTGGATTGTGTGCCTCTCCTCTCTTCCTCCAGACTCTGGGACCCTGATTTCCAAAGGAAATGCAAAATTTACTTTCATCAGAGAACATAACTTTGGACCACTCAGCAGCAGTCCAGTCCTTTTTGTCTTTAGCCCAGGCGAGACGCTTCTGACGCTGTCTGTTGTTCAAGAGTGGCTTGACACAAGGAATGCGACAGCTGAAACCCATGTCTTGCATACGTCTGTGCGTAGTGGTTCTTGAAGCACTGACTTCAGCTGCAGTCCACTCTTTGTGAATCTCCCCCCACATTTTTGAATGGGTTTTGTTTCACAATCCTCTCCAGGGTGCGGTTATCCCTATTACTTGTACACTTTTTTCTACCACATCTTTTCCTTCCCTTCGCCTCTCTATTAATGTGCTTGGACACAGAGCTCTGTGAACAGCCAGCCTCTTTTGCAATGACCTTTTGTGTCTTGCCCTCCTTGTGCAAGGTGTCAATGGTCGTCTTTTGGACAACTGTCAAGTCAGCAGTCTTCCCCATGATTGTGTAGCCTACAGAACTAGACTGAGAGACCATTTAAAGGCCTTTGCAGGTGTTTTGAGTTAATTAGCTGATTAGAGTGTGGCACCAGGTGTCTTCAATATTGAACCTTTTCACAATATTCTAATTTTCTGAGATACTGAATTTGGGATTTTCCTTAGTTGTCAGTTATAATCATCAAAATTAAAAAAATAAACATTTGAAATATATCAGTCTGTGTGTAATGAATGAATATAATATACAAGTTTCACTTTTTGAATGGAATTAGTGAAATAAATCAACTTTTTGATGATATTCTAATTATATGACCAGCACCTGTATAGTGAGAGTGAGATAAAACAAAGCACTGAAAGTGAGAGCACTGAGCCGCGGTGTTCATGCGCGCCAGCCTCTTGGATCCTTGGATCTTGGAACTTACGATTACTGTTAGATTTTCTGCAGCATTATCCAGTAGCCTAGATTTTAAAAAAAGTCTTCTGTCTGTCCATCTTTCTGTCTGTTGGTCTGTCCATCCATCCGTCCATCTGTCTGTCTCTCTCTCTTTTTGTCCGTCTGTTTGTCTGTCTGTAGGGCAGCAGGGGTCTGTCTCTGTTCCTGGCGGACGTCTGGGACTCTGACGGCTCGTCTAACGGGATTGAGGTTCAGAGGCTGAAGGATAAGCTGGGTACGCGGCAGATGCCGACGGCGGAGCTGCTGCTGGACGGCATGAACGCGCGTCTGGTAAAACTCACACACTCACACGCGTCCATCCAGCCGCTGAGTATCAGAGTAACTGTGGTTTCTGTCTGTCTACAGCTGTCAGAGGAGGGGCGCGGCGTGGCCTCCATCGCCAACATGCTGACCATCACTCGCATTTACAATACCGTGTGTGCGGTGGCCGCCATGAGGAGGTGATTATACGACACACTCATCGTCATACACACAGCAGAGACAATGTCAGTAAATGTGTGTGTGTGTGTGTGTGTGTGTGTGTCTCAGGATCGTTCATCTGTGCAGGGAATATGCATGTAAGCGCTCTGCGTTTGGGAAGCTGCTGAAAGATCATGCGCTGCACGTGCAAACACTCAGCAGGATGGAGGTAAACACACACACACTCTCACACACACACACACTGTTTGCTGTGCTGCCACTCATGAAGTGTGTGAGTTCAGGTGGAGACTCGCGCTGCGTTTCTGCTGGTGATGGAAGTGTGTCGTCTGTTGGGCCGCGAGGAGAACCGGAGCGCCAGTGAGAGAGAAACACTCCTGCTGAGACTGCTGACGCCCGTCGCCAAACTCTACACCGCTAAACAGGTCACTCACACACACACACACACACACTCACACACACACACTCACACACACACACTCACACTCACACACACACACACACACACACACACACACACACTCACACACACACACTCACACACACACACACACACTCACACACACACTCACACACACACACACACACACACTCACACACACACTCACACACACACACACACACACACACTCACACACACACTCACACACACACACACACACTCACACACACACACACTCACACACACACACACACACACACACACAAATTTCCTATTTCATTATTTCATAAATTTCATTATATATGACATACTATATTATTAATAGTAGTAATTTCTAATGTCATAATGAATATACAAATTAATTTTTTTATTATATAATTTAAACTGGCCCTCTGATTTAAACACTGTTTAGATGGGCGTGTCTGCTTTAAGACTTCAGTGTAAATGCCCAGTGCTGTGATTGGCTAACATCTCTGCATATGAAATAAGCATTACATGTTTAACTCTTTTGAAAACTTTTAGTTTCATTTGAGGCAATACAGTACAATCCCCTTGTATATGTCAAAAGATCAGTTTTTTTCATGTGTGTGCTTGTGTGTGTGTGTGTGTGTGTGCGTGTGTGTGTGTGTGTGTGTCGTCAGGCGGTGTCTGTGGTGTCCGAGGGTCTGGAGTCTTTCGGCGGTCAGGGTTACATCGAGGACACTGGGCTTCCCTCCATGCTGCGCGACGCTCAGGTGAATCACCTTCATGCGTGTGTGACATCATCATCTGTGTGTGTGTGTGTGTGACATCATCAGTGTGTGTGACAGCATCAACCGTGTGTGACATCATCGTGTGTGTGTGTGACATCATCAGCACTGACGCTGATCATGTGTTTCCTGCACTACACCTGCATCATTTCCTCTGATGTGCTTCTAGTCGGGTCAGATGCTCTTTCGGCCCAGCAGATGGCAGCACACGCGTGACACACGAATCAGTGTGATCTTTACACTCACGTACAACAGTATCACACACACCTTTACTCGCTCTCCATAGACTTGTGTTTATATACAGCTAGTAATAAATACTGTATGCTAAGCCTAAACACACACACACACAGAGCTGTAATGATCGGTCAGTGAGTGTTAAGGCAGGCTCGTGTCGGTCCAGTGCTGTAGAATCACACACACGTCTCTCCAACACATAACGATGCGTAGCATGATTGATCCGCTGTCGCTTCACGTCCGGTGGGAATGAATAACTGTAATGAAGGCTCGACACACACACGGGTCGGACAGACAAGATCTGAAACCACAAATGAATGTAGTTCTGTATATTATTAATGCTACGCTTCGCTCCTGTGCTTTGTGCTGGGTTTTCTAAGCTACACTGGATTGGATCAGATACTCTTACTGTCACCAAACCTGGATTACCAGAGCTGAGAATCACAGTTATTATCCTCAACTAAAAATAAAAACATGAAATGAACAACATTTCTCATTTTCATTTAGTTTGAACTTGAAATACTAAAATAACTAAACCTAAAATAAAAATGAAACTTGAAAAATGAAAAACTATATATATATATCAAAATAAAATTAGTCAAATATAATAACTGATATTTTGTATCAAAGGAATCCCAATCTTACTAAAATGTTTTGAACAACACATACTAGCTGTTTGATCCAGACTGGATTACGTTATCTAATCTGCTCAGAATCTTTTTTTGAATCTGTGTGTGTGTGTGTGTGTGTGTGTGTGTGTGTGTGTGTGTGTGTGTGTGTGTGTGTGTGTGTTTCTGTCTGTAGGTGTTGAGTATTTGGGAGGGAACCACGAATGTTTTGTCTCTGGATGTTCTGCGCTCTATTTCGAAGTCCTCTGGGTCGGTTCTCCAGGCGTTCTTCAGTGACACTGAAGTGAGAACAAACTCACACACTTGATGCTTCAGTCCTGAATCATTATTGTTTTGTATTGATTGTAAAGTGAGCTGGTACTGCTAATGTGTGTGTGTGTGTGTGTGTGTGTGTGTGTGCAGGAGCGTCTGCTGGCAGCTGAAGCGTCTCCCGCTCTGCGTCCGGCGCTAACATCTCTCCGTACGTCTCTCTCGGCTTTGATGCATTTCTGTCAGACAGCGGCAGCGTCTCGACCCGCGGGATATCTGGAGCTGTCAGCGAGAGACCTGGCCTACAGCCTCGCACGTGTCTACATGGGTACAACATACACACACGTTACGTGTTACACATGTAACACACACACACGTGTAACGCACACGTGTACATTACACACATGTACATGCAACTAACACATATGTACATGTAACACGTATACGTCACTCACAGACATGCGCACACATGTACATGTAACACACAGACACGCACACACGTGTACGTGTAACACACATGTATGTTACACACATATGTACATGTAACTAACACACACACACGTACATGTAACACATGTGTATGTTACACACAGATATGTACGTTACACACAGACACACACATGTACACGTAACACACGCACACACACACACACACACACCGCACACACTTTCTTGTACATCTATCTTTGTGAAGATCTTCTGCCTGTGTAAACTTAGAAAAAATAGTGAGTTAACAATGTCTTTTGTTTGGATTAGATTCTCAGTCATAGTTTTGACTCGTCCCTTTTCTTAAAAATGATTTAAAGGCCGAAATGTGAGGTTTGTGATGTCATAAAACATATTTCTGCATTATTTGAACTAAGTTGTTTTTACAGTCATTTTATGGTTTGTATCTTACGATATTAATTGTATTTGTGCAGGTCTTAAAAACCCTGAAATTTTATTTTAAAACCCTGCAGATTCCCTGTTTACAGAAAATCATGATGTTTATAATATCTTAATGTCTTCATGCCTTACAGTCATATTCATCAGATTAGAGCTGTGTGATATTAGAGTTACATTTACACGTTATATAGTCAAATGTAAATCTTAGACAAACTAAATGTAGCTGTTGATCTGAGAAACTGTTAAATTATTAATGATGTGTTGATGGGACAGTATTGACAGTGTGTGATCAATACTTACACATGCTGATGTAAATGAGGCTGATTAATTAACAGTGAGATGATGATGTGGAAGCGTCTCATTCAGTTCAATCCGTGTGACGACAGGAGCGCTGCTGGTGGATCACGCCGCATGGGAGCACGCCACACACACCGACGTCTACGCGGCTCTGAGGTGAGAGAGAGTGTGTGTGAGAGACGGTGTGTATGATATCAATCTTGTGTAACGTGTGTGTGTGTGTGTGTGATTCAGGTGGTGTGATCAGGATTTGTGTCCAGTGGTCAGTCGAGACGCTGCAGGTTGTTTTGACCCACAGACGACAGCAATGGATTCAGCGCTGGTGTACGACGGCCTGAAGCCTTAAACACACACACACACACACACACACTCTCACACACACACATTATATTGATTGTGACGCTCCGCTGAGGCTCGAGTTCATCAAGCATTTGATCGCAGTAGGTTTGGCTTTCATGTCAGCAGTTACTCGCATATATTGAAGATTTTTCTTTGAGATGTTTGAATTGTCTGTTTGTGATTTTAATTCTGTTGAATCGTTTTCTTCAGAAGTGCTGTGAACATTGTCGTTAAATAACTAAATAACAGCGACTGTCGACAGACTTGAAGAAACGTTCTTCTCTGTAAATATGAAGCTGATGTGATTGATCTCATATTCATTTCCATAAAACAAACACGACACGAATGTGTTCGGTGTGACGCACTGATTCCTGAAGGAAACACTTTTCAGTTTATTCTGTGCTTTGCCTGTTTAAAGAAAAAAGATTTAATCTCAAACCAGATTATTATGAGAATCCAGATGAAGAAAACGCTTCAGGAGGTCAGAGTTCATATCAGAGCAGCTTCATGAGAACCTGGTCTGTGATTTGTAGGTTTTTTCTAGCAGAAAACATGAAATCAAGACCGACAGTTTTTATGGAATATTGCAGTGTTTATTATAAATGATTTATTGTCCAATCAATTCCTCACAGACGAAATCAAGCCCCGCCCTACATGTGTTATGAGTATATACTGATGAAAGTTAACGGTTCTGATTAAAATGTCAAATGTAGCCTAAATTAAATGTTAACTAGCTTTAGAACAAATGTTGTTTTGTGTGTCAGTTGTATGGTGTTTAATGTTATTTGTCTCATTTTACAGAAGAGATCGTGCAGTGGTCGAGGTAATTGTTTGTGCGACTACAGCGATTGATTATGATTAGTGCCACATCACGACAGGGACGAGCGCGAGTCGTTCAGACGCTCGTGACGGACAGTACCGCTGCTCATGTTCTGTTATATGAGCCTCAAGATCAATAAACACCCTCATCAGCCTCCTCTTCCTCCGGTAAAGTTCATGTGTGTGCGCGACCTTCTGCAGCTCTTTCAGATGATCTGACCTTTCAGAGCGCCTGCCTCTGACCTTTGACCTGCCGTTAGCGTACAGACGCTTCATCATACTGCTGGTGTTCTGAGCGTCTCTCTCTTCAGGACCCAACGTGACATGAATCGCTTAAAACAGGAGCTTTCAAAGAGAACTAGAGCGAGCTTTACAAGAAAACACTACTTCAGTTTCCCACCTGATCTCACAGGAGAATTAAACTATGTTACAAGAGGAGATTTCGCATGGATTTGTACGAATTATCCACCAGTTCGCCAAAACAAAAAGTAGTTACGAACTGCTGCAAGACTGTTAAAATTTCACATTTAATTCAGTGTTACTTGCCGAGTGAAAATAGTCTCTACACCAAATCTATTTGTTTTATGTTTTTGACACATTTTTCCTCTGCGAATCTCATATTAATGAATCTCCTGAACTGCGTAAGACGACATACTAAGCTACTCAACTATCAGGCTGAATTAAGAGAAAGTGTTGTGGAGTTTGGATGATGTTCCTCAGAGAAATTACGCGCACAATAAAGGCACTGAATCATTGATGAGTCCTGCAGTAATCCAGTAGCGTCTGATAAGATCAGGAGGCGTCCGATGACGAGGACAGACGCCGGTGGAGCTCAGAGATCACAAAAGTCATGATGCCCTCAATTCAAACATCAGCACTGCTTCAGAGCACAGAAGAACTCGTTCAGAGTCCTGTGCTGAACGAGAGTATATGTGTGCAAGATATTAATAGAGTGTGTGTGTGTGTGTGTGTGTTTCAGGTTATGAACTCTCTTCACTCCCATCGATCAGAGAGTTCCAGACCAGCTGAGGCCGAAGAGCCGCCTGTCTCTCTGACTGTGTCTTTATCTCTCTCTCTCTCTCTCTCTCTCTCTCTCTCTCTCTCTCTCTCTCGTCTCTTTATCTGTTTCTCTCTCTCAGTTTTCAGTTTTAATTTAAGCGTGCTTTGATGGCAGGACATAATCATACTGAAAATGTTATCGTTGCACAAAAGATTTGTTTCACCGCAGCTCAGATTCATCATCTTTACAAAAAAGAGTTGCAAAATGAATGATAAAAACGACATGAACAAAATCTCGTTCTCTTCCAGATATTTTCTCACAATATTTCTTTTTCTTTAATGTTCAGTTCTTTCTCTTTCTTTTCCTTCTAATTTATTGATTTGATTTTAGTGACATGTATTCATTTGCACTGCTAAAAACTTAAATGATGTACTTCCTCAGCATTTCTGTTGTGTTTTCCAGCACAAATATCTAAACATTCTTAAATCAAGATACATTTACTGGAGAAGAGAAATGACTGAAGATATGAAGACTTGTTTACCGAAAAATGAATAAAATGAAGTGAGTTCATGGTTAAAACAAGAACAAATATGGAGTCAGAATAATACTCCTGTTTTCCCTTTGAATGAAGTTTGTTTTTCTGACTCCATTGGCAGATATTTGTTCTTGTTGTAAGCACAAATTTGCATCATTTTGACGCATTTTTCGTAAACAAGTCTTAATATCTTCAGTCATTTCTCTTCTCCAGTAAATGTATCTTGATTTAGGAATGTTTAGATATTTGTGCTGGAAAACAAGACAGAAACACTGAGGAAGAACATCATGTTTTTTGCAGTGTGATCAGAAACTTTGCTGCAGAAAGTGACTTAGCAAAGAGAACGATCATAAAGAATATTCCCGAGGTTTGACTTCGGTGATGTTTGCGTGTTTTCCGACCGTGCAGAAGGCCGGAGCATCTGTGATCCTCTGGTTCTGTATGGATCCGGCTCTCTTCAGCGCTCAGAGCTCAAGGTGACTTTGCTCTGAACGAAACTCTCTGAGCTGTGCTCTCTAAGGTCCTGTAGTGGCTGCAGTGCAGTAAACGCCTTTAATCCGGGAATAAGGGAAGAGTGGAAATGAAACTGATACAGGAGGACAAAAGCTTCTGTCTCTTCTGCGGCTGCGTGAAGCGTTTCCCGCGGGACGCACGCGAGTGTTTGCTTAGCATACGTCTGTAGTTAAGTAGATCGGGGAAGTCGGGCTGCGCGGTAATTATGGAACAAATTAAAACGAGGAAATGTATTTTAGTTGAGCTCCCTCCTCTGAGCGAGAGAGAAAGAAAAGAGTGGATGTGAAAATACAATCTGGAAATGAGAGAGCAATATCAAAGCGCTCCCTCGCTCCCCGACGCAATTACCCAGCATTCCCCTTCATTAGCGTTAACTGATCGCCGGCGCCGGGCCAGACGCGCGCAACCTCTGACCCCAGATCCTCACCCTCCGGCTCTCAGCTTTAAGGAAAGTTTGAAGGAATTATCAGGTCAGCTTTCCTGTCAGATTCCTCTGCTTTACACGAATGCTGATTTCTACTGCTGTACAGAGAGGCAGTCGAGCAAACACATGGACAAAATAAAAGACATATTTAAAACTCTTTTATTAATGTTTCAAAATCTTACTGAAATAATAAAGGAATTAATAGGAAATTATTTATTAATTTGTTTTATGTTACTTCAATATATGAACGAACGTTTTTTTTTATTATGCCAGATTAGAATGTGACAATATTTACATTACAAACATATACAAAAGCCAACAGTAAGTATAACTCTGGATAAGGTCTGGGATATCACAGCCCACTAGGGACCTGAGGTTAAATATACTGTAGTTAACTAGATTAAATTATACTCTTCCTAATCCCCTCCCCTCAGTCGTATAAACGTGTGGGTGGAAGTGTGCTGTTGTGGTTGGTCTCAGACAAAGAAGGTCAGCAGATTTATGAGAGATGACCAGGAGGGGTGTAGTTCTAGTGTTTCCATCGAGATGTATATTAGTACGATTTTCCAGGATGCAATTCCTTGATTTCCAGTTCATGAGGATAGTTTTCTTGGCGCCGCTAGAAGTAACTGCTTGTTTATGTCGTTTAGATTGATTATGGATGTGTCACCTAATAAACAAAGGGAGGGGGACATTGGGATGTGACATCCCATAAGGACAGATAGTGATTTGGTTACATTTCCCAGAATTCTTTAATTGGGGTGCAATAGCAAAGGGAGCATATGTGTCTGGGTTATTTTGTGTGCAATGTGAACACGTTTTTGAAGTGAATCCCATTTTACACAATTTCCATCCAGTTAGGTGAGATCTATGAATTACCTTATACTGTATGAGTTGTAAGTTGGCATTATTTGTCATGAAGTAAATATTTTTACAGATTTGTGTCCAGAAATCAGCATCAAGAGTAATGGATAAAACTGTTTCCCATTTAGCATATGGTAAGAATAGTGTGTTATCTGATTTTGATATTATTCTGTATATTTTGGACAGTAGTTTCTTTGAGGAGGGTATATTAATTAGCTCTGAGATAGGAGGTGAAAGGTCTAGGTTAATGGTCCGAGTATTGATTTTTGATTGAATAGATGATTTGATTTGTAGATATTCCAAAAAAACATTTACTCCTGATGTTGTACTTCTGGACCAAGTGAGAAAACGAGGCCAGATTATTATTATGAAACACGTGTTGAAGTTGTGCGATGCCCTTTTCTGCCCATGTGTGTAAGTTAAGTGGCTTCTTGTCGACAGTGAAATCTGGGTTATTCCAAATGGAGGTGTGTTTAGATGTATTTAGATGGTGGTTTGTGATTTGGTGAAATTTCCACCAGGCTGCAGAGATGCTGCTATTGTTGCTTTGAAACAGGGGTGTTTTGTGATTGTCTCACTTTAGAACGATAGATCTGAAATCATACTTTGTAATCATACTTTAGATCTAATATTGTCACATGGAAATAAAAAGAAATAAACCTTAAACTTTAGACATTTCCAAACAGCACTGCAGTAATGACTTTATGAACTTCTTTATTTACTAAAATTATAACCATGCAACAGTCTACTACAGTATCGCATCAGGTGTCGTGCTATAGACCCCCTGAGGAACATTTCCACTCATTCACTGCTTTAGGAGAGGAAGAATTGTCTAAACTTGTTAAATCATCAAAATCAACAACATGTATGTTAGACCCTATACCGACTAAGCTATTGAAAGAAATGCTTCCAGAGGTCAAAGATCCTCTTAATATTATTAACTCAGCATTTTCATTAGGATACGTACCGAAAACTTTACAGTGAAAACTGGTATATAATTTTGGCTGCACAGCAGCTCTTAAAGAAAATGCTGTCAATGTCCATCTTAAGTAAATTCAGTATTGATTCATTCTGTTATAAGAATCAATAGTTATTAATTTATTTAATTTATGTATATCAGCACTGGAGTAAACAGTGATGTCATCATCCAGCTCAGTTCAGTTCTCATACAATGGTGTCAATGCAGGAGATCAAAACACTGCTGAATATCCCCAACTAAGCAAGCCAAAGGCGACAGCGGCAAGGAACCCAAACTCCAACAGGTGACATCAGGTGGCAAATAGGTGTTAAAATGGAGAAAAAAACCTTGGGAGAAACCAGGCTCAGTCGGGTGGTCAGTTCTCCTCTGGCCAACAGTGAACAGTGCTTGATTATGATTCAGGTAGCTATCATAACTCCAATGGGATCGTAACAGTCAAAGTATTTATACCAGTTCCATCCAGCTGAGGATTGTATTCATCACGCCGGTACGGACGGTTTGTTGAGGAACTGTGCCACTGGCTGTCGTGTCAATGAGGCCTTCACAGGGGATGATCTAGTTGACTCAATCTCTGCTGACACTTCAGGGCTGCGTTGTGGTCGTGTCAAGGCGCAGGTCCTCGATCTCACCTGGATACGGCCCGGATCCGGCTGACTACGGTAAACCTCGGGATAAACAGAGAGACTAATATTAGCGTAGATGCCATTCTTCTTCTGATGTAACGAGTACATCTGGTGTTATAGGAAGTGTTCCCGGTTCCGGCTGACCTAATTTATGCAGCCTAACAATCCTTTAACGGATTTGAAAACATAAATCATCGCAGCTATGTTCCTTTTTTAGAAAGAAATGGTATCTGTGAGGATTTCCAGTCAGGATTTAGACCGTACCATAGTACTGAGACTGCTCTCATTAGAGTTACTAATGATTTGCTCTTATCATCAGATCGTGGTTGTATCTCTCTATTAGTGTTACTGGATCTTAGTGCTGCATTTGACACTATTGATCACAATATTCTTTTAAATAGACTCGAAAATTATATTGGCATTAGTGGAATTGCATTGTCATGGTTCAAATCATACTTATCTGACCGTTATCAGTTTGTAGTAGTAAACGAAGACATGTCATATCGATCACAAGTTCAATATGGAGTGCCGCAGGGCTCAGTACTAGGACCGTTACTGTTCACTCTGTACATGCTACCCTTGGGAGATATCATTAGGAAGCATGGCGTTAGTTTTCACTGTTACGCTGATGATACTCAGCTCTATATTTCTTCGCGCCCTGACGAAACTTGCCAATTCACAAAATTAACGGAATGCATAGCTGATATAAAAAAATTGGATGACCAGTAATTTCCTACTACTAAATTCAGAAAAAACAGAGATCCTAATTTTTGGACCAAAAACTTCTTCACGTAATAACCTAGAATATTGTCTAACACTTGATGGCTGCTCTGTTAAGTCTTCGTCGTCAGTTAGGAACCTAGGTGTGCTCTTTGATACCAATCTTTCATTTGAAGGCCATGTTTCTAGCATCTGTAAAACCGCATTCTTCCATCTTAAAAATATATCTAAACTACGACATATGCTCTCAATGAAAAATGCAGAACAGTTAGTTCATGCGTTCATGACCTCAAGGCTAGATTACTGTAACACTCTACTGGGTGGTTGTTCCGTTCGCCTGTTAAACAAACTAAAGCTCGTACAAAATGCAGCAGCTAGAGTTCTTACTAGAACCAGGAAGTATGGCCATATTAGCCCAGTTCTGTCAACACTGCATTGGCTTCCTTTTAAACATCGTATAGATTTTAAAATCTTGCTAATTACTTACAAAGCACTAAATGGTTTAGCTCCCTAGTACCTGAGCGAGCTCCTAATTCATTATAGTCCTTCACGTCTATTGCGATCTCAGAATTCAGGCCAGCTGATAATACCTAGAATATCAAAATCAACCGCAGGCGGTAGATGCCTTCTCCTGTTTGGCACCTAAACTCTGGAACAATCTTCCTAGCATTGTTCGGGAAGCAGACACACTCTGTCAGTTTAAATCTAGATTAAAAACACATCTGTTTAAGCTTACATACACATAACACATTATCTATTTCTATAATTCAAATCATGTAAATTGTTAGGCTGCATAGATTAGGTCAGCTGGAACCGGGAACACTTCCAATAACACCTGATGTACTCGTTACATCAGAAGAAGAATGGGGTCTACGCTAATATTAGTCTCTCTCTGTTTATCTCGAGATTTGCCGTAGTCTGCCAGATCCCGGCCGTATCCAGATCAGATGAAGGACCTGCGTCTTGACACGACCACAACACAAAGGTGACTTGACTTGAAGCATACCATTGTTGATCGCTAGATAAAAATGCAACATATATATGTTAAAATGTTAAAAATCTATGGCCCGGTTTCACAGCCTGGGCTTAGCCCAAGCCAGGATTAGGCCTTAGTTCAATTAGGATATTTAAGTAGCTTTTATAAACGTACACTAGAAAAAACTTTACTTGTGTGCATCTTGAGACAAAACAATGACACTGACATATTTTAAGATATGTCAGTACAAGTTGCTTTCAGTTAAAACAGCTCAAACATGCGTTTTAGTCTGGGACTAGCTTAAACCTGGTCTGTGAAACCAGGGGTTAATATATGAATTAGCAAGACTGCTGTAGAACAGTGTTCATTGTTAACTGGTGTCAGCCATATTGTGAACTGTTACTCAGCTCAATAATAAAGTGGTGCAAAAATGAACTGAAACAAACCTTAATAAAACATTGGACGTGTAATGGAAGCGGCGCACTGTGCCTTCCATTATTTATCAATTCATGTGAAATGTATGAAATGGAAATCTTTGTTTTGCTTCACACACATGGAAAGCAATTTGGGCGCACCGTGGTCACTATGGAGATGATCCGATCTGATCCGAGTTCAGCTTCTGTCATAGAGAAACAAACGACTGTCGCATTACCGGAATATCATCGATCCAGCGCGACTGTAGGACATTACCGATCTCATGAATCATTCACACACACGCTGCGGCCCTGAAACGCTATAGTGGCTGCTAGTGTGTGTGTTTCATGTGTGGCATGATGTGTGTGTGTGTATGTGTTCTTCATTTGCTTCATATCTTCGTTCTGATTCTCTCACACATTCAGTGACTTATCAAAGCAGCAGCACGTCTGTTCATTACCGCCGCAGAGCCTTTAAAACAGAGATAGAGAGAAACACACACTTACACACACTCACACATACTCAGGAGGAGCAAATAAGTGAGTGTGATAAGCAGGAAGAGGACAGTGATGAAAGAGGTCGAAAACTGTGTGTGTGTGTGTGTGTGTGTGTGTGTGTTTAAACACTGGATACAATACAGTGTGTGTGAAACCAGTGGAAGAGAACACACCTGGAGCGTCCTGCAGGCCTGTGTGTGTGTGTGTGTGTGTGTGTGTCTGTCGTGCTTCGGTGTCGATTAAAAATAATCTGTCGATTGCTTCAGCGGTTGCCATGGTGACGTGTGTCTCCACTAGCAGTACGTTCCCATGGTGACGCCTGTAAATGACAGATGAGACGTGTTGCATGTGTGTGTGAGACTCACATGAGCGTCATCAGAGCATTAGAACACACACACACACACACACACACACAATAATAACAAAACCTGAAGCAGCTGAAGGGATGCAGCACACAGTTCTAGACAGCAGCTCAACACACACACACACACACACACACACAAACACACACTGCGCCGTCAGGCATCTCTGTGGAAACAAACAGCTCATTATGCATCTGAGTGCAGATTGATGGAGAAGCTCTGCAGACTGATGCGTATCACACACACACACACACACAGAGTAATGTAATTCATCAGTCTGATCTCTCTCTCTCTCTCTCTCTCTCTGTCTGTGTGTGTTTACACTCTCCATCACGCAGCGCTGCATTACTCAAACTCGTCTTCAGCCCACGGGAACAAAACACATCCCGTCTCAATCACACACTCCAGTCCGGTCTAAACCAGATCAGCCCCGGGTTCAGACAGAGCCGAGTGAAGCATCTGCTCTCCGCTCGTTTGCCGTTATTACAGACAGAATCTTCTTGAAGTTGTAATTGTGTGGCTGTTTGTGATCTGATCCGCCGCTGCAGGCTCAGATCTGTGTGTGTGTTTTAAGAACCGTCGGCTAATAATAAAGGCTTTTTCCTCTCTGCAGAAAGGCTATTCATCTTGTATGCCCTTGTGAAGGTTTTTCTTGTCAAGGAGAGATGAAGAGAGAGAGAAAGAGAGAGAGAGGGAGAGAGGGAGGACAGGCTGAAGCTGCTGTATGTGAGAAACAGGATCTGGCTGATGTGAGATATGGAGAAGAGCTGGAGTTATCAGGAGCTCTCCAGTGAACAAAAGCCTCTTTAATAAAACACTGCTGCCAGAAACAGACAGACTATATCTATATCACACACCATCACCGTCCGCCGCATGAGAGACGCAAGCCAGAATTACACCATTAAACTAATCAAGGAACTGATTCGACGTGTGAACCGCGGCACGGACACCGATGAACCGCAGAAGCAGCTGTTCAGAGATTCACTGACCGTCATCGCTCGAATCCTTTTCAGCATTCAGAACAGTTTCACAACACAAAACACACTTTCGGAAGCTTTATTCTAAAGTTCTGTGGATGTTAAAGGTTTTGAAGCCAATAAAGAAGCTTTAGTTTTCAGCGTGGAATCTTTCCTCTCCACAAACGTTTCTTAAGATTATTAAAATGTTCTTCACACTAAGAAAGTGTTTGTTAGTGTCAAAGTGAAAACTGCGCTTTGAAAATATTGATGTCAGCTTTTGTTTAGTTTGGATTGCTTTGTCAAATAAACCTGGTGTTGTATGTTATGAATATTATCGGCTCCTTGACGAATTGCTTCTGTTCCTCTCTTATAAATCGCTTTGAATAAAAGCGTCTGCTGAATGCATAAATCTGTTAGTGTCTGTTCATTTCCTCACAAACAGACCAGTAAAAGCAGTGTCTCATGGACACTCTAGTTGTGTTTTGGTTTTGTTTTCTCTCTGTCTGATCAGTAATCTGTTTCCGGTGTTCCTTCCCGCCACTAATCAGTTTTCATGGACATTCATTTACCAAAGAGCAGTTATTAGTGTGTATTCAAGTTCCTCGAGTTTTCATTCTCTGTGCGGTAGTGTTGTGTAATACACACTCCAAAAAAAGCTGGGTTAAAAACAACCCAAAATATATGTTGGAAATTAAAAATCAGACACATAATTACTAGAGGTAACAATAATAATCAAAAGGTGAACATTTATTCATGAGCAATTTGATAATTGTTATTGTTTAATTATTATTTATTAAACTTATTAACAAACGTTCATTTATTAAACATATTAATAAATGCTCATTTCCAACATACTTTGGGTTCATTTTAAGCAAACAATACAGTCATTTTTAATCAATAGTTGAGTTAAATAAAACTACCCAGCAGGTTGAGCAAACATTTAACCCAATCGCTGGGTTTTCCATTTTTAACCCAACTTGGGTTGTTTTTACCCAGTGTTTTTAGGTTGCTGTCTGCCTGTGGATTTTTGTTTTATTTAATAAATATCCACTTTAATTTTGAAGCCTGAGCGTTTTCATCTTCATTGGACTTTGAAACGTTACACAGAGGAACTCTGGACTGTGACAGTAAAGATTATGAATATGAAGGACGGTCACTGGTGGTTTTCTGCTTTAGTCCAGCCTGTCCTTCCTCTCTCCTGATTGTGCTCGTCTTCTTCTTTTATAAAATAATTACCTGATACACTCTCGTTTTAAACTTAATTGTCTTGTGATTATGGCCGTGTGTGTGTGTGTGTGTGTGTGTGTGTGTGTGTTGGCCTGAGGGTCCAGTATCTCTACACCGCTATAATTCAGATTGCTCCACTGTCTAATTGCTTTCGATCGGTTTGCCCTGCCGTGTCATGTGATATTTTCTTCCCAGTATTTAACAGTGGACGACTTACTGATTAAATGCAAGCAGCGTGAAATCACCAAGACACACACACACACACACACAGCAGGACAGCGGAGGAATTCTACACACACTCACACACACACTTGAGGTTTAGCCAGCCGCCGCTGTGTCATGTTTTTTGTTGCTAAATGCTTTATTTTTATGTTCTGTGAAGTGTAAATTGGTGGTGGTGCTAAAAGAGTAAAATCATCCCCCTATATATATATGTATTTATATTTATACAGTACTTAACATGTACATTTGTACATAGGCCTTCTACCTCCATCTAAATGTGTTTTTCTTATTTTCCTACCTATTGAATTTTTCTATATGTATAGGTTTCTAGATGTTTTCTCCTTAATTCCACATGTTTAACTCTTTCTCTCTATTCTCTTGTGTTAGATATGTATGTAAGTACCTAGAGCTCCTGGAAACCATACCAGTTCCCTGTGTGCGTGTGCACGCTTCTGATTCTGATTCACATCGATCCAAATCTCTATGACTTTCTTTCTTCAGTGAAACATAAAGGACAATTATTGCTCATTTACATTTACAAGCAATTACATCAATTAATTGTGCTCACCACAGAAGTATTATCCTAAAAATATTATAAAAGTGCTTAATGTCTGAAGTCATTTGATAGTTTAGTTTGAGAAACAGACCTGTTTAATTAGTCGTTCAGTAATCATCATCTGTAAATTCAGCTCTGCTCTCGTTAGAGACGCGAGTCTGATTGTAAATGAATCCCTCTTTTGAGTCAGATCTTTACAACGAATTGGTTCTGTTCACAAAAATGATGTGTTCATGAATCAAAAACAGATCCAGTCTTCAACTCTCTGAATCAGTGATTAAAACTGGAGGAAGATATTATCAGCAAATAAACACATTTCAGTCAGTCCAAGAAGATGTGAAGTGCACAGGTCTTTTATGATGCTTTAATGGTAGTTTTGTGTTTGTTTTTTTAAGGTTTGAAGTTTTGTTTCAGTTGTGAAAAGAACAGGGAAATCTGCCTGCAAATGTTCACATTTGTGTTTCACAAAAGAAAGAAAGCCATGCAGGTTTGAGTACATGATAACAGAATGATGATTTTTTGTGTGAATGATGGCTTGAGTAATCCCTATCAGTCAATATGACAAATGTGTAATTCTCTCTATCACTGAATAAACAGCTAATAGTTCAGTATAACCTCCTCCAGCAGCATGTGGTGTTTCCAGTGAACATTCAGTGTCATTCCATGTCGACCGACGGCCTTCTCCAAATGTTACAGGGCTGCGACGTCGGAACGGTTCAAATTCTCCTGTGTATGTACATGAAGCGATTGTGGTTCTAGTCAGTAATCGATCCACCGAAGCTCATTGTGTGTGTGCTTCTCAGTGTCATATGAACTAATGGTTCACCTCAGCTCAGAGAATCAGCGATCTTCAGACATGATCACGTGTTTGAATGACAGGAAACCACGCTTCATCTAGAAAATAGAGAAATTCTCTCTGTTGGATGAAGATGCTCTGCTAAACGCAACTAGCCCTAAACCGAACCGCTGTTCTATTTGGAAGCTGAAAGAACATGTAGGGTTTTGATCATGGGATCAAAACCCTAATCAACACTGATTACATGAGGTGTCCCACAAGGCTCTATTTTGGGTCCTCTGCTTTTCTCTCTCTATATGCTTCTTCTAGGCTCTGTGTTTCAGAAGTACAGTGTAGCTTTTCATTGTTGTGCTGACGATACACAACTTTACCTTCTTGTTTTGAGGAAGTTAAATTATGGATGTCTGAACATTTCCTCAAGCTTAATGAGGATAAAACAGAGGCCTCTGCCTTTGGTTCTTCGTTGTATATCGCTGACCTTGAAAACCAGTTAAGTACTCTGTCTTTAACCTTGGATGGTAAAGTTAAAAATTGATTCTGACTTATTATTTGAAAATCAGATAAATGCTTTTTTCATATCAGGTTCATTGCCAAATTAAAACAGTTCCTCTCTCATAAAGACTTGCAAATAGTAATTCATGCACTTATCAGATCCCGGGTTGGATTACTGCAATGCCTTATATGAGGGTTTGTCTCAATCTACTGCTTCACACCTGTAATTAGCCCAAAATGCAGCAGCTAGACTTCTAACTGGCATATCACTCCTGTTGTTCCTTTCATTGGCTACCAGTTAGCTATAGAGTTGAATCTAAGCTCCTGCTGTATGTTTATAAAGCCTTGCATGGTCCAAACCTCAGAGTACATTGCTGATCTCCTTCAACCTCATTCTGTATATAGGCCTCTTCATTTTTCACATCTGTTATTTCTCTCTGTTCCTCGTTCCTGCTTGAAAACCAGGGGGGTGATCGGGCATTTTTAGTTGCAGCCCACAGGTTGTGAAATGCACTTCTGTTTTTTGTTAGGTCTTCCTCCACACTGGCCATATTTAAATCTAGGTTGAAGACATTTTTTTCTCTCTATAGCCTATGATGTTGTTTGAGATGTATAAGCATTTTGAGATGCTTTATAAATTAACTTGAACTTGATGGGATCATTTTATGGATTTAGTTTTCGTTTATTTATTTTGTTTTAATTATTTTTTTTAATTTTGATCTTCTCATTTACCTTCACTGTTTTTAATGGTGTGTTTATGAATTTCTGAGTTTGACTGCTCACTTTCATTATATCTCCTGCTGTGGTTCTGCCAGAACCCTCTGAAACCAGCTGAAAACCACACTGAGGTTTTGGTGACAAATATCACACCGCTCCACAAGACTTATACTGACATACAGGGAACATTTGAAAGAACTTTTTTTCTGATCCAAAGGAAACTAATCAAGTCTCTGTAGAACCATGTTCCCTAATCAACCGCTTTACCTGATTAGCTGTAACCCACTGAGAACAACTAGGTTATTGGGTGAGTTAAGGATGGGTGTAAAGTGTTTAAAACGCTGAATGGTTTCAAAAATGGCCAGTAACTGTGAAAAGTCTGTTTTGATTCTGCAGCGACATGTGTCTCATGATAAAACACAAACAACAGACAGTATAAGAACACAGAGATGGACGATGTTCAGGACGCTGCTGTTTATAACTGAACATCAGTTTTTATTGAACGGGTTTCATTATTCATGAACTCTTAAAGTACAGTAAAGCATAAATCGCACTAATCAAACAGCAGCTCTTAACGTGTGTGTGTGTGTGTGTGTGTGTGTGTGAGGGTGTGTGCGCATGAGTGTGTGTGTCAGATTGATGAATGAGGGTGTGTACGTGCCGTGAGGATTGTGACAGCAGAGGTGGGAGTTTACGTCCCTCTCCTGAGTGTGTGTGAAAGGTTATTAAACACACTTTAATCACACACACACCCTCTCTCTCTCTCTCTCTCTCTCTCTCTCTCTCTCACTCACACACCAACACACTCAAACACACACACACACTTACAAACACAACACGGGCATGGGAGGAGCACATTCAGTTAATCAAATCAATTAGCGCGATAAGAGGTATACATACAGAACACTTACCTCTTTTTCATGACAGTTTTCCAGCATTTGGCCCACCCGTTCGCTATAATGTCCCAGATCAAACTCACACAGCTGCCGAACCAGAAGCTTCATCGCGTGGGCGCTGCCGAGGACTACCCTCTCCCCCACCGGCGAAAAATCCACCTTCCTCCCTGGTGTCCTGTTATCTTTCGGCTCTGCCAACGATATCCATCCTCCACCTGCGCAAGGCCGCCCCTTCTATGAGCATCGGGTTGCAGCAGCAGGCCTTTTGCAACCCTGGGCCGTGCCCCAGACTCCTCCGCTTCGAAGTCTCACTTGCCCTTCCTTTCCACCCAGCCCGTTACAGCAGCTCCTCCAGTCGATGTGCCGTTCAGTGCTATGCCCGCCAGCTTCCCCCAGCCTCCCAACCTTCACTTTTCCCTCCAGTTCCTGCGGCAGATGCTAGCATGAGGCTGCCTCCTCTAGTGGCACAGGCCCAGGTGTCTCAGTACTTTCCCTCAGCTGTTTCTAACCCCTCCACCTTCTCATGGCCTACAGTCCCAGCAGCAGAAGATATCTCAAGGCTGCTCCTGCTAGTTACATTGGCTCACACAGCTTATTTATATTACTCTCTCTACATTCCTTCTCAAGCCCTAGGGGCCTGATCCAAGCATGAGACTGGCTCCACCCAACTCTCTCCTCCAGTCTAAATCTCAATACCCAGTCTTCACTGCAACACAGCTGCCCGTCCCATCAAACACTGTAGCCTCGCAGCCACCCCCAGTGGCTCACAACACAGATCCTGGCAGGTGCAGACAGTGACCAGTGGAGCCAATGACCCTACTGGGGCACACTTGACCCTGATCTCCACAGCAGTTTTTAGGCTGCTGAAACATCTCCTGGGTGATCTACAGATCAGTGGCACATTACATGTCATCAAATGTCTTGCCCACAAATTATCCCCTCCATTCCCCCCTGTCCGGAAACAACCCATCTGCTAAACCATCTGCTACGTGCCAAGACCACCAACCACCAATGCAAATCCATACAATCCCGATTTTAGAGGAAGAGCTTCCTCTTTTTCAGTCAGCAGACAGCCCTACAACAACTTTTATATTGGGAGATGCACCAGACAGATACCTTCATAGATCTGTAATTTCTGCTGCGGTGCTTATGCCTGTCATGTATGCCCTGTGATGAAAAAAACAAAGAATTACTTCTCGACTCTTGTGAATATTTCTCGCCTGTCTATCAAATTATCTCACTACCCCGAATACCGATTTCACTAATATGCTGTCCGGCCTCGAACAAGGTTTTTAAAGTCACCACTTCTGCTTTTAAGGTGATGCCTATCCAACTGGATTCATGGCACTTATTTGGGTACGCTGGTGCGGGAAATTCGACTTTGCCATTCACTTAATTTTCAGATGCAAATGCAGCCCCAATTCCTCACCTTATTCAACTGTTTGAAGATTTTTTAATTATCTTTCCGACGGCATCCCAGCTACACATATCCTCACAGTTCAAAAAGTTTTTTCTGAGCTTGGGATCCCCATCGCCCAGGAGAAAACCATGGACCCCTCCCCATCCATCGAGTTCCTCTGCATTAATCTAGATTCAGTCAATTTCCAGGCCTTTCTGCTCAAGGAAAAAATCGATAAAATAATCCTAATCTCATCCACCCTCATAGACAGCCCAAATTGTTCCAAACGTGAATTATTCCACAAGGGAGCCCCTTCAACTCACATCTCCTCTCACTAGAGGATCAAATTTCCATAACTTGGGCATGCCACAACGAACTCCGGTTATGGATAACATTCATGGATAAGTGTGACGAGCAGGGCGGACGAGAGCCGTGAGGGAACGGCGCAAGGCCGGTGACGTGAGTGTTAACGAGCATTAGCTGCGCGTTGCACTGGTCTCGAATCTCTCATGGAGGAGCTCCGAAAGCATAAAAGGAGGAGCGACGACAGTGAAGGACGATATTAAAGTTGTGTTTAATGTTCGCTGGTTCCCGCCTCTTTCCTGTATCCACGAACTTTACTACATTGGTGCCGAAGCCCGGGAGGAAGGAGGGACATGCTGTCGGAGAGCCCTCACTGCTGAGGGGGATCGCGGTGCTGAGGAGGTCGGCAGCGCGGGAGTGTGAAGACCGGGAGTGGCTGCCGAGGCGGTGGTGTTGGAGCGACTGATCAACAGGTGGGATGGAGAGCTCGCTGCCGTGCTCCTGGGTCAAGGTGGGGTGGCTGCGGTCCGAGAGGGAGCGGAGGAGTCGCCGCTGTTCGCCGTGGGCTGGAGCCTGCTACCGTCCGCCACGAAGGGGAGAAGCAGGGAACGGGGGACTTGCTGCCAGCTGCCCTCAGCCGGAGGAGCCATCGCCGCCCGCCAGGGGGCAGAGGAGGATCGAGCCTGTCCACTGAGCGTCCAGTACCATCTCATGGCACCGCAAGGAAGAGCCTCTCGGCTGGCTGAGGACATATTTAAAGTGTTTCTGCTGCTGCTCTCCCAGCAACAGATCCAAGCGCTTGGACGATGGTCTTCAGACGCTTCAAAAGCTACATCAGACCAGCCAGTTCCACATAAAAAAAAAGCCCTTCAAACCCTCATTGGCTAACCAGCCCACACTTACGAAACTACAAAACTTTTTCATTAAAAAAAATTCAATCCTTGTTTGACCCGGGGGCAAGGCTTACCTGTCCGATGCCGTGAGTACTGAACTCCCATCGGACGCTGCGAGAACTCTCCAGACTGGTCGCTTCAAATCTCGCTGCTCCTCATTTATTGGCTGGTTTATTCAGGCTCCTTCCTGAAATGCCAACCTGCCAAATTATGGCACTCAATTTTGGGGTTCCTTTGCTTATTTGCTTTCTGGCAGTACTCTGGATTCGGAGCCTCCCCTCGGACAGCACACCAAATAAACAGAACCTTTACTCTGTCTGATTATATGTAAGTGTGAACTCGTGAAATTATGGTTACCAACACCAACGTCGGGAAATAATAAACCGTAAATACACCGAATAAAAACACCTGGAAATGCTCACTGTGAAATCAAAATGGACAATTCTTTTTTTATGGAATATTGCAGTACTTACTCTAAATTATTTATTGGTGCGCATCATTGTTGTTTTAAATTCATGTGCCTCGTAATCTTGAATCTTGAATCCCCCCAGCGACATCTTCTCTCTTCTCGGATGACAAGTTTACTGGAGCGAGGGAGCCTGACCGTCTCTCTGCCCATTTCAATACACAATAATAATACACAATATAAAATAAACGGAGGGGTGGATTCTGCTTGGTCTGTCATTGGTTAATCAATTATTCAGCTAATTTGTCAAAGCACAACTTTAAATAGAATAGTTGATTTAGTATTTCACATTAACGATATTTTAAACATTTTGACACTGTTTTTATTTATTTTACACTATGAACTACTAAATTAGCAAATGTTTCTATTTATTTCCCTTAATAACACATTGGCTGATGCATCATCATCATCTTCATCATCCTGTATGTTATATTTGTGTGACCATGTAAAGTAAAAGCAAACAGGCCAGTCGTGCACCGATTTCAGCGGAGTTTGAGCTTGTTTGAAGTATTTTTCATGTCTTGTTTTGTGTGTAATTAAGGGCAGGTTAATTAACAGTTTAGTGTCTATCCTCAAGCAGCCAGGTGAGTCTGTGTCATGAGTCTCTCTCTCCTTCTCTCTCTCTTCATTCAGACGCGAGTCACGCCCGGTAAATTCAGTCGCGCGAGCGTCACGTGCTCTGAGTTAAGGCAGCAGGAGTCGGGTTCGCGCGGTCAGTCTGACGCTCGCTCGCGCGCTGTGTGTCGGTGATGGACGCGTCGGAGCGGCGGTGAGCGGCAGCGGCTCCGTGATGCGGCGGTGTGTGACTTTACTGGTGATCATACTGACGGCGGGTGAGTGTATTCACACACACACACACACTGACAGACACATTAATAGACGCCACCACACGCGTACAGACGCGCGCGCTGATGATTAAACGACCGACAGTCGGTCTGAGACAGTTAATGCCGAAATCAGCAGCACTGAGTTTTATGAAGAGGATTTGTAATTAATGGCCTGTGATTTTAATGATCTTTAATCGTATGCCAATTTCAAATGCTGAAATAAAACGACAGATAAAGGCTGATTTTAATTACAGTTAAATGACTGACTTGTTTTAGTGACGCTTGCGTTTTTCTGGGACTGATACTGTACACATACTGTGAACCCGTTAATGATGCTTAATTTATACCTTAATTTCACAAAAGGGTGATGTGTTTTTGTTGTTTAATTGTTGCTGTTTTTTATAAAGATATTTTGGGAATTTGCTGAATGTGTGACAGATGGAAATTAAGAGATTTATGAATGATAATTTAGAAAGTTCCTGTTTTTTAAACTGTTCTTCGTTTCTGTAAATTATCTAAATTCTGTAAATCTGTATAATGTGGGATTCAGTTAATAAATATGCTAAAAAAAATAATCAGACCTTTACTATGTAAACAACTATTGATGTAAAACGTTCAATATCCAAAGCATATTCAGAATACACGAGAAACACTCATATTTCAACATCAAATAAGAAATATTGTAGAGAAAACAGTTATTATTTTCTTGACAATTAAACACATTTTGTTTCGTTAGATTAGACGCTAAAGATCATCATCATGTGCGACAGATTCTTATTATATGAATCATCATCAATAAATCACTGTATGATGTGTAAATATAGCTGACACGTCACAGCTCTCGTTAGTGAACATAATTAATGCATTAACTAACATGAACTGACAATGAGCAGAACATTTACACAGTTAAAACTAGGAAAACAAATATTTTACAACATTTATTGATCAATAAAAATACAAATGTTCATTGTTCTCGTTCACAGTGCATTAACTAATGTTAGAAAAAAAATTCTTTTAAAAATGTTTTAATAAATGTTGAGATTAACATTAACTGAGATTAATAAATGCTGTAGAAGTATTAAGTCTTAGTTCATGTTTACTAATATTAACAAATGAAAACTTACTGCAAAGCTTTTCAATAATATCATATTCCCCATTAGAGAAATCAGAATGAGATTTTTGTTTTGATTCTCTTTAGAATTATTTTAATTCCTCATATGATATTTCTCATATATATTGCAGTACATATTTGTGTGAAAATGACGTGTAACCCGTTTTAAGAGCAACTGAAGTGTGTTTCATGTATTTGCTGCGTAGATCCATTACTGAATACATGATGGAAACTCTAGTCAGGAACATAATCCACTTTATTTTAATGTGTCCTTGTTGTTACACGTTACATGTATTTACTGTAGTAATAACCATAAATTAGGCATAATTACATGCAACTAACCCTAAACCAAACCCTAATCCTACCCTAACCCTAAAGTAAGAACATGTACTTAATTATTACTCAGTACTTATATGTATAATTACACAGTAATAGGACACATTAAAATAAAGTGTAACCCATAATCCATTACATTTCAGGTAATATAATCCGATTACTTTTAGATTACTTTTTAGCCTGAACTTTTTTATCACATAGACTAGGATAATCTTGTACTATGTAGTGATATGAAAATCAAGTGCATTAAAAATTACATTACGGTTTGTGAAGGAACTGCAGGGTAAGTTGATGAAAAGGTAATAATTAAATGTTAAATATGTAAAATTTTGAAACAATAGAAAATAAAACACAAAGAAGATGAGATATTATATTTGTGATTATGACTGGAGTAATTCCTCAAACCTGAACGGATATAAAGAACCATTTAAAAGATATTAGTGAGAATCAGTGAATTATGAACGTTTTACTGCCATTGTGAGAATAGCATGTAATCAATAAAAATGTAACTGTAGTCTGATTATCAGTATTTTAAAACGCTTTATAATCTAACTGCAAGTATATAATTTTAGGAATCTGATTACGTAATCCCGATCACATGTAACCCAGCACTGTGACGAAATGTAATCAGCTCTAGTGATCACAAATAAACCAACCACATCCCCTCGCATCACTGATGATGTCACCCCGGCCCGCAGGCGTGAGCGCGGCGCTGCAGATCCAGTGCTATCAGTGTGAGGACGTGCGGCAGGACGACTGCTCCGCGCCCGAGTTCATCGTCAACTGCACCGTCAACGTGCAGGACATGTGCCAGAAGGAAGTGCTGGTCATGGAGGACGGTAAGGACACACGCATCACTTCCTGTCCGGCTCGTTGCCACGGCGAACACTGCTGTGCTCGCATCACTAAATCATATTAGCGGAATAATGAACAACTAGAAGAAAAGAATGTGAAATGAATGGCATGAGTGTGACAGCGCTCTTATCAATAAATACTAACTCACAGCGATGCCGGAGATGAACCATTTCTGTTCCTTCAAAGTGTGAAGAACATTAATAATCTAAAGAACCTTTTAAAAGGTAGTAAAGTCGTCATTAAAGTAATCCAGTGGTTTAACCTCAATTTAATTTTATTTGTGCAAAAATAACATAATTTACCACTTTATTTACAAAATATTAGGGCAGCGGCTATTTACACTAAGTGACAATAGCAGCGTTTTCTTAGCGATGTGTTATTTACACTAGGAGAAAACAGCGATAGATTCTATTTACACCATGTAAAAGCATCAGTTCTTTGCAATAAGAGTAAATAGTAATTAGATGCTATCTATACTTTATATTGGCAGATGCTATTTGCACCTCAGTATTTTTGTACAATATCAGGATGCAGTAATATCATAAAGTGTAAATGATTATATTTATTGAAATCATTAAATGGATGCTGCCTTATTGGGAGAATAAAAACCCTCCCTACACCTTCCCCTAACCCTACCCAATAAACACTTTTAGTATTATTAAACACTCGTTCACAGTTTATTTAAACTTTTAGAACATTATTTTCATTTTTATTGGAAATAAATGCGAGCTCAGCAAAAGGCGGATTTGAGCCTGCGTCGATCGTGTTAAAAGCCAGAACTCCGATCCCTACTCGCTACTGCTGCGCCACTGAAGACGTTTAAATCTGTGTCTTTTGAAAACTTGAGTGGCCCAACCAGACGTTGGTGGGCGGAGCTAGTGTAAATAGTGATTGCCAACAAGAGACGCTATTTGCACTTAGTGTAAATAGACACTCCGAAATAGTAATCTGCAACACCCGTCGCTTCATAAAATTGAAGCCACTGAACGCCTCCATTTGTGTTCTGAAGATGAAGGAAAGTCTTATGGGTTTGGAGCGAGTCGAAGCCGTATTTGTAGGCGTGAAGCAGTGGAGTAGTTCCTCAGACAGACGCAGGCGTCAGTGAAGTGAACGAGTCGATCTTTGGCAGATCTCCAGCGTCTCCTTCATTCATTCACACACTGACACTGTGGATGGAGACGCTCTAAATGACCGCGAACGCTCCTGTGAAGCTCTGTGTGTGTGTTTCTCTCCTCAGACTTCAGTGTGTTCGTCTGAACTCAGTGTCAGAAACAGCTAAAGCTCTTCTGATGTCTGGCGTCGCCTGCCCGCCTGAAAACACACACACGCCTCCATCAAATCACACCGTTCAAACTAAATTCATTACATTTCACGACACAAGCTTTCAATCAATAACTCGATTAAAGCAGACCGAGCAGCACTGTCTTCTATTGTTTATTGCAAAGAATAAACCCAGCTGCTTAGAAAAGTGATCATAAGATTTACCCTAGGTTTCAGGACAGTCCCAGTGTTCGTTCACACACACTGTTCTGATTTATATTGTCTTTTGATAAAAATACTCAACGTTTCATTTCAGTCCAGTTTACCTTTACTAAAATAGCATGGTAATAATTAATCTTTAAATTAATATGTTTGAATATTTGATTTCATGTTACATTTCATTGTCAACCAAAAATGTCATTTTTGCCAACTATAATTAGATGTCAATAAAATGCGGTTTATATTTATTTTGAAGCGCCCTCTAGTGGACTGTAGTTTAAAAAACCTGGGGCCAGATTTACTAAATGGGGTAAATTAGCGCAATTCCACAAATGCGCCGATGGGAGTGGCAAGTTTTGCACGTGATCTACTGCTGACACTCAAATTAAAGAACACAGACGCAGTCAAATCATTTACATAATGACCAACGCAATCTAACAAGAGCAGTGCAAATTAGCGTTGGGTCGCAAATAAGCAGAGCTGATGCTCATCAGGTGCGGGTCGACACAGGCACAACTTCTTACATGTTATATATGGATAACGTCTTCCTCTGGCATTCCAAAGAAATTAATACAAGTGGATAATATTTTCTCTCTTCCACCTCATGCTCTCTGTTCTCTGCGGTGTCTCCTCCTAGCAGCAACGATTGCAGTCATGTCGCACAATGGGTGAAGACGTGCATTTTTGGGCATTAAATAATGGCACAAATACCAGTAAATTGACTAGCGCAAACATTAGTAAATCTCATTGTGTGATTCATTTAAATACTCTCCTCCCATAAATTTTGCTTCTGAAAGGGAAACTCCTACAAATGCATATTCAATAAGATCAGCCACAAAAACAACTCAGTCCACGCCTTTTCAGCGCTAATTTTGCACTGCGTGTCTTTAGTAAATCCCGACAGTAGTTTTTTAATGCCAAAAGAGGGTTTGTGCT